>NW_025941703.1:92411-115790 GCF_000764305.2 Hyalella azteca
GGTGGTGATGTGGTGGTGGTGATGTGGTGGTGGTGATGTGGTGGTGGTGATGTGGTGGTGGTGATGTGGTGGTGGTGATGTGGTAGTGGTGATGTGGTGGGTGGTGGTGATGTGGTGGTGGTGATGTGGTTGTGGTGGTGTGGTGGTGGTGATGTGGTGGTGGTGGTGTGGTAGTGGCCACGCTCGCACGAGTGGTGGCCGGGTTCATCATCGCTAAGTTCATAAGCCAATCATTGACGGCCTGTCAAGCGAAATCCACCAATCAGAGACAAGAAAATAGAGCGTAAGTACTTACGTTCACTTAGCGAGTTTTGAAGGTAAAGCCCCAGAATTTAGATCCGCATCAGCTTCTGATTACTCGAATCAGAAGCTGCCACGCCTCTGAATTTCGTCAGCGTAGCGACATAAAAAACGGCACTGAGCTTGCCAAGGCTCGAACCAACGACCAGCTTTCCTAACAAAATTTAGAGTCGCCCCAGCTTCTGGTAATCCAAATCAGAAGCTGCCGCGTCTGTAAATTTTCACTGGGTAACAAAATTTAGAGTCGCCCCAGCTTCTGGTAATCCAAATCAGAAGCTGACGCGACTGTAAATTTTCACTGGGTTGCTTCATGCCGGTGCCGTTACCAGCGCGCTATATTTCATGGTTTTTCATTGAACGTCAGAGGGTTGGCCACCGATAACACGCCTCTATTCGCCATCAATGAGAGTGCTGAGACACAATGCCTTCTTGGCGAAACCACGCAACGGTTTAATCGCCATCTCGATGGAGACGCTGCAAGAATAAAACAAATGCTTCAGTAGCGGCTTAATCGCATGGAAATGAGATGGCGGCGCCCGTAATTTGGAAAGCCATCTACTAAATGAGCTTGCGTAACTATTGCTATTATATTATCCTTATTATTGCTTCACTACGCTTGACGAGCTAGAGTCTCTATTGCTATTATATTATCCTTACTATTGCTTCACTACGCTTGATGAGCTCGCGTAACTACAACATGTCATCACCTCCTTACTATTGCTTCACTACGCTTGATGAGCTAGAGTAACTATAACATGTCATAGCCTCCTTACTATTGCTTCACTACGCTTGATGAGATAGAGTAACTATAACATGTCATCACCTCCTTACTATTGCTTCACTACGCTTGATGAGCTAGAGTCTCTATTGCTATTATATTATCCTTACTATTGCTTCACTACGCTTGATGAGCTCGCGTAACTATAACATGTCATCACCTCCTTACTATTGCTTCACTACGCTTGATGAGCTAGAGTAACTATAACATGTCATCACCTCCTTACTATTGCTTCACTACGCTTGATGAGCTAGAGTAACTATAACATGTCATCACCTCCTGACTATTGCTCCACTGCGTAATAATTAATGTCAATATAATTCCATGACTTTTCTTTTTGCTGTAACTGCTTTCGGACTTCAAGTCATGATTATTACAGAATTGCATTATAATTTCGTGATAGATAATTACTCTTTCACAATTGTTGGTGATTCATACATCATAGAAAATAATAATACCAGTATTTTTGTGTGTTTTCAAATTTGATTTTTAAATGTGACTTGTTTGCATATAATAATTAGACTATATAACATAGTACAAATTCAAAAAAATAGTTTTCGTATAAAGTTGGCAAACGTTTGTGGATATTTTACTGAAAAGCTTAGTATTCCAAAAACCTGCATTGTGTTGAAGAAAACAAGTATCTAGCGAGAATAAATTTGACGCATGTAGAGCAACCACCTCTTGATTTAACAGTTAAATTTCGAATCAATAGAAATGAATTTTTATCCTCATTCTGAAGAATGTTCAACTTCTGCTAAACCAAGGAATAAGGAGATGATCTCTTTCTTCAGTGGAAATATGATTCCTAATAAGCCGATGAAAACTGGGCCAAATGAAGGATGACATTTTCAATTGATCTCAATATATTATTCAATAAATTATATTGGAGAATAAAAACTATCACAGGCTAAAGGTTGGTTATGTGAAGTTAAATGTATACATGCCGAAAGTAAAGAAAAAGAGAATGTATAAATTGCACCTAACTTCGATGAAAAAATTAATCGGGAGGTCTATGCTCTCAATTTTGCGATCTCAATTAATTGTACGACACGGAATCTCGAATAGAAAAGTGTGAATGCAATGTCAACTTCAATGTATATAGTTGCTCTAGTTGGCCTTTAAATTTGCATTTTTGATGACAGCAAACGTCTCTTCAGCTTCCTGCATTGCCTCATTATTTCTGACTCACGATGTTCAACGGAAGCAAAAAATATAACTCAGTACTCACTGCAGTGAGTGACAGAGAGCGCATTTTCTCTTCTCGTCAACGAAAACGTGATCACGGACGGACAGACGGACAGACGGACAGACAGACGGACGGACATGACGAGCACAATAGCGCTTTTTTTTCCATAAATGAGAAAATGCGCTAATAAGTGCCACTATAACCATGCTTGCTGATAATTCCCCACGGCAAATTCTATGGCTCGGCATTGGCACCGGAAGCATTTAATGCCAGGAGTTTCTCTTAGAAAAATCTCACGAGCTAAGTTTGAATGAATGTTGCACAGAAAATCACTTCTCATTTATTCAAAACCCTTATACAAATGAAATGTCTCAAGAAGAAAGATTATTGAGGGTAAGGATGTGATGTGGAAAATGTGCTTGACTGCAGAAAGATGACGAAGAAGGGAAAAATATACGATTCATCCCTATGTTACCATACATACTTGCTATGAATGTTGAAGTGAGATTGTAGTGACTATCGCTGAATTTTCCATATTAATTAATATATCCATGGAAATCAGGAGACAAAAAATCTGCTGCTCGTAAAATACAATTAACATTAACAGTTAATTAACATTAACTCATCAATGTCACTGAATTTTACGTAACAGTTAATATGCTAATTTAAAATTCAAGGACGAACAAATGGTTACGCGCAAAATGCGAGATTTTACTTTAATCAACTAAAGAATGATTGATGTTTCGCTAATGTAACGTAGCTATATATTGCTATACTTTATTCTAAATTAAATCTAATCTGAAACGGATTTTTTATGTGTATTAAAGCCAGGTTGATGTCAAGCGTGTTCATATGTGAATTCTGAATATACTCCTAGCAAGAGACATGCATAATTTATTCATATTACATTAATAATTTCCTACAATATTCACGGAAAAATAATAATATTCATCAAGAAACTAGAGTATTTACGATGCATAATCCAATATGGTGTCTCACAGGGATCACATCCAATGATCAGAATCGTCGACCGGCCGTCCAGCTATGAGGAAGCGAGGTATATATATAGTAATGTCGTAAATGTAATCGGAATGTTGTAGAAAGTTTGGTCGTAACCATCTGTCTCGAGCTAGATTAAAGCGCCTTCAGCTACGACTGTCCTGACGATAAGAACGATGAGGTCTGCCAGCACCGATGATGGGGTCAGCTGACATCGTCCTTGTGTCAGCGCGAATCCCAATGATTAAAAGTTAACCTGAAGAAAATTCATCATTAACGCGATACGGGAAATGTTAATGGTTAAATACACAGTCATAATATTGATCATGGAAATAAATATCATAGTTATAGTTTCATAGAATAGACTTGGAAATATTTTGCACGGATAAAGATAGAATTTCGTAGTGAAACAATTCTCTTGCACTGAGCTGAGGGGACTAAATATTATAATTATAATTCCATAGTATATAAATTTAGAAATAATTCGCATGGATAAAGATAGAATTTCGTAGTGAGATAATTCTCTTGCACTGAGCTCAGGTTACTAAACATTATAATTATAATTCCATAGAATATAGACTTAGAAATAATTCTCATGGATATAGATAGAAATTTCGTAGTGAAATAATTCTCTTGCACCGAGCTCAAGGGACTAATGTGCAAACGATCGCATGGTCTGGTGTAGATTTTTAAGCGCAATCCGAGGCCGGGCCAGACCGCCTAAAATGTAAATTTGAAGACTCTGCGGCTGCCCTGAGAGGCAAATAATGAGGTGAAATTTAGGCAGTCGCGTTAGTAATTATGGCTAGAGGGGGAGAGGGGAGGTGGGGTGCACTGTGGCAAGGAGAACGTAAAAGAAATTAGGCCGCGGAGTATAAGAAAATATTTTAAATGATAAATTACAATAGGAACAATGCCTAAATAGTGAAGACGGTAATGAATATACGGAAAATGATACAAAAAAGAGGATTGACGATTTGGAGAAAAAAGGAATTGAAGAAAAGTTGAAGGAAACTAGGGGATGAAAATTTAACGTATAAGAAATTAGGCCACGGAGTATAACAAAACATTTTAAATGATAAATTACAATAGGAACAACGCCTAAATAGTGAAGACAGTAATGAATGTACGGAAAATGATAAAAAGAGGATTGATGATTTGGAGAAAAAGGAAATGAAGAAAAATTGAAAGTAATTAGAGGATGAAAATTGAAGTATTCTTAGACCAAGTTTGGGAATTGTTGAGTGGAATATTTCAAATAGAGCAAAGAAGGGGAAAATATGAGAGGCGGAAAAAGCAACATTTTCAGACTTCAGTTCAGTTTCAGTTTTGACTTCAGTTCAATATTTTTCAGTTTCAGTTTTGAAAGAAGTTCACCATTAGGTATGAGCAAAAAAAAAACTAACAAAAAATTAAAAAAAAATGAAAATAAACGACACGCTTCGTCCAGAAGTAATTAAAAAAAGTTCCGGCGGATTTTCTGATAAGTGAGAATTTTCATAATGCAATTTGCATTCTGAAAACTCTAAACCATCTGTGAAAAGTCAATATAATACAATTAAGAAAAATGAAATTGGGTATTAATTTCGAAACTATTTTCAAGAATCAGTGTATGTTCGGAAAGAAAAAAAATTATTTCAGCTCGCATTCGTTTGTGAAAATATACGTTTGTGAATATACGTTATTTTTGTGAACACAAAAATAATGAGCAATAACACTTGCTTATTGAACATTATAATTATAATCGCGCACTACACACTGCCAAAGCAGTAGGCGCAATTTATATAATATATGCACAGTGAATTTCACCGAAAATCATAGGCCTAGTTTGAGGTGTCTTGTGCCAAGTCCTTGCAACGGCACATCCGCTGCACGGCCCGACTAAGTAGAGTCGGAAGAGAGCTTTCAAGTCCCGCTGCATTTATGACAATACCCAGGCAGCATCCTTCATCATGCACGCTACATAAACTACTCGAGGTGACATCCAAGTTTGGATCGAACACAAGTCGCTGTTTCATCCTATGCTGTTAGGTGGGCGACAGCGGTGCAGTGGCTGCTGGATAAGAAGACGCTAGTGCACATATAGGTTAATTTTGTATAGGTTCCATCCCTAAATGGCTGGCATAAGACGTATCTAGTGCGCATATAGGTTAATTTTGTATAGGTTCTATCCCTAAATGGCAGTTATAAGAAGAATCTAATGCACAAATAGTTTTGTATGAGAAGCTTCTAGTGCGCATATAAGTTAATTTTGTATAGGTTCGATCCCTAAATGCCTCCTGGTACAAGAAGCCTCTAGTGCGCATATTGGTTAATTTTGTATA
This sequence comes from Hyalella azteca, assembly GCF_000764305.2. Taxonomy (NCBI): domain Eukaryota; kingdom Metazoa; phylum Arthropoda; class Malacostraca; order Amphipoda; family Hyalellidae; genus Hyalella; species Hyalella azteca. The sequence continues at coordinate 98,002 of NW_025941703.1, forward strand.
GTTTTGATCCCTAAATTCTTGGTATAAGAAGCCTCTAGTGCGCATATAGGTTAATTTTGTATAGGTTCCACCCCTAAATGTCTGGTATAAGAAGCCTCTAGTGCACGTATAGGGAAATTGGGTGCAGTTTCGATCCATGCTGGTATGAGTAGTTTCCAAAGCATTTATAGGCTAATTTTGCGCAGGTTCGAACTTTAAATGGCTGGCATGTGAAGCATCAGGCGCAAATATAGGTTAATTTCTTATATAGTTCAATCCCTAAATGGCTGGTAAAAGACACCTCAAATTACAGGATTCCTGTTTTTTTCTTTAATTATCTACTTTAGGTCAAATTTGGCCTTTTTGTTGTCGTCATAATCCTAATAAACGATTTAAAAAAAAACAAGAAGCTCAAAAAAATGGGTTTCATGAAAAAAGTATGAAAAAGTATGGCATGATTTTAACGGTGTGAAGGCAAGAGCTTCAGAGTAGCCCCTGTTAAACGATTTCCTCAATGTTTAAGCCAACGCAATTAAATCCTATTTGATGACATTTACGTGAAGTTATAAATACTTTAAAATTCATATGAAAATGAACTTAATAGCAAGAAAATACCGCATAATATAATCATTTTCCTGGTTTAGTTCTATTCCATAATTATAACCATTTGACGTGAATACCTACTCATTAACTTGAATGAATGTCAAAGCTAACGGAACTTAGACGATGCAAAAGATAAATGCCAAATGGGTTTCTTATGATAAGTCATTTAACTGGCGTTACACCGCAACAATGTTCACAACGGGAATGAAGAAATCCTCGTATTTCTAGTCAGTGTGCAAATAGTTAGTTAACGAATAAATAGTTGAGTTTAGCTGGCATGACAATGAATCTATCGACATGAAATGGTTCTACAAGCTAAATAGACTTTAATTAATTTTGCTGAAACTAGCTTGTACTAAAACATATATAAATTTCATCTAATACTAATTTCGTCTAAATTCCGTCTAATACTCAAATTAATCATCAATTAATTAAAAAATTTTATTAGTAGATTTTTTAAATCAAAGTATAGCTTATCAACTGAAAAAAAAGGTTAATTAAACATATTATAATCGTATTCCATTAAAAAATTAGAAGAATTAATTTCAGAATGAGTTGGAATTTATACCAATGAAAAAACATATGGCAAACTGTGAGGTGAGATCGATAGACGATCAGCTTTCGAAGTCCATCAATCGACGAAAAGAACCATTTCCTGAGCTGCTACAGGTTCTTCTTCCTGCCTTCTTATTCTATCCATTAAAAATGAAAGTTTTGGGGGAAAATTTTGTAGGTTTTAAAGTTCTCTGCACGGTTTTTGCAGGGATGCGGTTTCCGTTCATTTTCAGAGAGGGAATCATCTAGTTTTTTATTTAGATAACCAGAGGTCCATCTTTAATAACTTCGCTGAATAGGGAACTTTGTTAAAAGGAACGTGGTTTTGTTGTGAATGTGGCTCCATAGGAGTTTAAGAAAGAGTAAATGTATCTTTATTCATTTAAGAGCAATAAGACTCCAATAAAAAGTATTTAGCTGAAAGAAGGGTGCTTCAACAAAGGAATATGAAACCAAATAATCGAATCATGGAAAGATATGTCGTCAAAATACACGAAGGTTGGCTGGGTAAGTGGCATACTATACAAGATACCCATTGCATACTGGCCAAGATGTTCAAGTATATACTTATTTAATTATTCACATTTTAATAGAGAAAAATTATCTTCAATATCCTTACTCACATTGCATTTTGTTGAAGACACGATTGCATTTTGTTTCTATGCTGAACGATTACGTCAATTTCTGTTAGCATATTTATCGCTAAGCAATTTACATGGGACGTGAAATGTGTTCTTTTTATTCATTGAAAAATAATTTAGAAGAAATGTGCACGTTTCTTTTTCAATTTATTTCAAACCGCTACTTTTCGGTGCGTTCTTAATGTAGCTTGCATAAAAGTTTCAAGCCGAATAAAAATTAATATCATTCCAGAGATGAATATTCAATAACAAAAATTGATGATCCAAAGCGATTGAAAAAAACCTGATCTGAAGAATATCGTTCCTCCAAGTCTCGGGAAATTGCAGATATTTAACTTAAAGTTCATTGAGCTACTGCACTAAATTCTAAATGGAACACCTTATTGTTTAGTGGTAGTCCTACAGGTTTGATTATTTCGCTCCGAGTTAAACATGTATATTATTTTATTAATTAATATTCCACATTCGATCATTACGAACAACTTAACTCTCTATATTAAGGCGAAGCTAAATCAACTAAGTCTCAGTTACAATAATTTCATATACGATGAGTCACGAAAATTTCAAATAATACAGCTTAGGAGTGGCTTTCATATTTAAGGTATCTTGTAGAGTCTTTTAATAATAGAGAACAGTCAATAATATCATTCATATTGCTTTGGATTTCAATTTACATATTTACCGAAGATAATACATTAATCCACTATCCTTAGGTAATAACCCACTTGCATTAAGCTTGGGTGTGACAGGCTGCATTAGATCCGGTATTTGTAGGCTCAATACCGGTCTAATTATTGCATAGGCTGAGCTGGGTTTATTATAAGCCGATTGAAGGTATTTCCTATAGGCCTACTATGACGGCTGCATTGAGCTATCCCTGATAGTTGGTCACGGCACAGTACTGTAGATTAATTAATGAATTAATAATTAATTGAACTGGGACACAAGATGGCAGCTTGAAACTTGTATGTTTGCTCAATTACGATATCCTTCAGTTGAATTATCATGTGATGAATTATAATTAAAATTTAGAAGAAATGCACTCCAAAAAATGTCATCATTGGGTGGCGCATAATCTATACAGTTTTCTTTTCAATATCCGGAAAGTCGTTCATAAAGTTTTAAAAATTTTACGCAATTTCGATTTAAAAAGTAGAAAAAACTATTTTAAGAGAACGCAAACGTAAATGAAAGAATAAAATATCGGTACAATGGTAACAGATACAACAGATGAACGTGCGAGCTCTCCACGCGTGACATTTACAGCGATACTGTAATCAATAGCCTGCCTTGAAGGTGGCACAGTGCCCTTCACAGTATGGTGGTTCACATGCCCTTCACCGTATGGTGGTTCACATGCCCTTCACCGTATGGAGGTTCACACGCCCTTCACCGTATGGTGATTCACATGCCCGTCACCGTATGGTGGTTCACATGCCCTTCACAGTATGGGGTTTACGTGCCCTTCACAATATGGGGTTTACGTGCCCTTCACAGTATAGTGGTTCACATGCCCTTCACCGTATGGTGGTTCACATGCCCTTCACAGTATGGTGGTTCACATGCCCTTTACCGAATGGTGGTTCACATGCCCTCCACAGTATGGGGTTCACATGCCCTTCACAGTATGGGGTTTACGTGCCCTTCACCGTATGGTGGTTCACATGCCCTTCACCGTATGGTGGTTCACATGCCCTTCACAGTATGGGGTTCACATGCCCTTCACAGTATGGGGTTTACGTGCCCTTAACATGCCCTTCACCGTATGGTGGTTCACATGCCCTTCACCGTATGGTGGTTCACATGCCCTTCACCGTATGGTGGTTCACATGCCCTTCACCGTAACATTATCGTCATTCGGTCACTGCAATATGAGTGGCCTAAAAGTTAACACGTGGTGCTAGAAAATTCATACGTGGTGATTATAAGTTACTATGTGGTGATTATAAACTAACTTGAGGAAATAGATGCGTAGGAGTTTACTTGAGGGGATTTTCCTCACAATAGTTCCAACCATTCAATTATTTTATTTCGTCAAAATGATTTCGTGATGATTTTAAGCCCAAAAAAGCTATTAATAATTTTTATACGCATGTATGCACTCACGTACTGCACACAGATTTAATTTTGTTTACGAGAAACTTTGAAATTAGAATGCGGTCATTGACTAACGCTATCCTTTTCCTTAAGGTAAATTTTATTAACAAGCAGGTTATCGCAAAATGTAAAGCTGTGATTATTACGTACAGCTTAAACTTTTGTTGGTTTCCTCTCTTAGTCACTCCTCTTACTCACCCCTCATAGTCACTCATCTTATTCTCTCCTCTTAGTTTCTACTCTTAGTACCCTCTCTTACTCAACCTTCTTACTCGCCTGTCTTAGTCACCCTCTTACTCTCCCTCTTAGTCACTCCTCTCCTCTTCTCTCTTAGTCTCCCTTTTACTCTCCCCTTTTAGTTTTTCTTCTTAGTCTCTGTTTTGGTCTCCCTTTTAGTCTTCCTTTTAGTCTCCCTCATAGTCTCCCTCATAGTCTCCCTGGTACTCTCCCTCTTCACCCTTCGCCTCCCCCTCCTAATCCCCATTAACGCCATGCGCACTCCTCATTAATTAGAGTCGGCTACTCCCCTCTCTTTATCAGGCTTTCTCTAATTTAATTTTGCAGCACAATAAAATAAACGCGAGAAACTGGTTAAAAATAGTCCTGGCATTTACAGGACATTTCCAACCCTTTTATTCATGGTTTTTTGTCAGTATTGCCACCAAGATAGGATATAAATGAGTACATTATACCAAGATTTGATGCCCTTAACATTAAGTAAGATTAATTAACAGGAACATTTCATTTTCCTCTGGTATTGTTAGTTGAATGAATTTTTTTCCATTTAATTCAAGAAATTGAATTCATTTATTTAACTCATCCACAGCTAGCGGGCAACTTGCATTTAAATTCCGAAAACCGAACTATCGCTCAACTGTTGGCTGTTCATCCTTAGTTGGGACGAAGCTCTGTTGGGAATTCGATGCTTGTTCCATCCTATATTCGTTGTTCGTTCCAGCCTATATTCGTTATTTGTTCCAGCCTATATTCGTTATTTGTTCCAGCCTATATTCGTTATTTGTTCAAGCCTATATTCGTTGTTCGTTCCAGCCAACATTCGTTGTTCGTTCCAGCCTATATTCGTTATTTGTTCCAGCTTATATTCGTTATTTGTTCAAGCCTATATTCGTTGTTCGTTCCAGCAAACATTCGTTGTTCGTTCTAACCATATATTCATTTTTCATTCCAGCCTATATTCGTTGCATCATCGAGCATATATTCGTTGCTCGTTCCAGCTATATTCCTTGTTCACTCCAGCCTATATTCGTTGCATATTCCAGCCTATATTCGTTGCATGTTCCAGCCTACATTCGTTGCATGTTCCAGCCTATATTCGTTGCATGTTTCAGCCTATTTTCGTTGCATGTTCCAGCCTATATTCCTTGTTCACCCCAGCCTATATTCGTTGCATGTTCCAGCCTATATTCGTTGCTCGTTCCAGCCTATATTCGTTGCATGTTCCAGCCTATATTCGTTGCATGTTTCAGCCTATTTACGTTGCATGTTCCAGCCTAAATTCCTTGTTCACTCCAGCCTATATTCGTTGCATGTTCCAGCCTATATTCGTTGCTCGTTCCAGCTATATTCATTGTTCATTCCAGCCTATATTCGTTGCATGTTCCAGCCTACATTCGTTGCATGTTCCAGCCTATATTCGTTGCTCGTTCCAGTTTATATTAGTTGTTCGTTTTCACTCAAAATCCCGCCTATATGATTGATTTATGCATGCGTCATTACTAACGCCGTCATTAACTTGCAGCCTCTTAGATATCCTGTACAAAATTCGCCGGTTGTAGCTTATACCCGAGTCAGTAATTTTTTCGTAGCTGTCATTTAACTCAATCTAGCACCCGTAACTCAAACCCACCTCAGTCAATCACTCGTTGCTCAAACACAACTCAGTAAATCACTCGTTGCTCAAACACACCTCAGTCAATCACTCGTTGCTCAAACCAACCTCAGTCAAGAACTCGTAGCTCAAACCCACCTCAGTCAAGCGCTCGTAGCTCAAACCCACCTCAGTCAATCACTCGTTGCTCAAACCCACCTCAGTCAATCACCCGTTGCTCAAACCCACCTCAGTCATTCACTCGTTGCTCAAACCCACCTCAGTCAATCACTCGTTGCTCAAACCCACCCCAGTCAAGATCTCGTAGCTCTGACCCACCTCAGTCAAGCGCTCGTAGCTTAAACCCACACCAGTAAAGCACCCGTGGCTCAATACAGTCTAGCACTCGTCAGTCAAAACCACCTAATTCTGTAATTCTCAGTTCACACTTAACGCAGATGCCGGCATTATTCTAGGAAGTTCGGGTTAATTTCAGCAGTTGGCGACTCAGTCGATGCAAGCCGCCAGAATAGCAAACAGCTCCGAACATCTCATTTTATTTCTTAATTTGTCGTGGCAAGAGCCGACATGATGTACAAAGAGGAAAGGTTATAGCTTGACACTGTGCAATAGCAACGTTTAAATTCCTCCATGACAAGACCTAATGAAATCCTGAGCTATTGCTACGCCTGGTCACGTGTTGGGTGTTGAATGTGAGTGTTGTACGTCAACGGAGTGTATTGAATGAGTGATGTATAGCGTGAGATGGTATGAGTGATGTAGTTTGAGTTTGTGATGAGTAGTGTCACTGGGCATGATATAGTTTGAGTTTGTGATGATAGGTGTCACTGGGTATGTTATAGTTTGAGTTTGTGATGCGTAGTGTCACTGGGCGTGATATAGTTTGAGTTTGTGATGATAGGTGTCACTGGGCGTGATATAGTTTGAGTTTGTGATGAGTAGTGTCGCTGAGTGTGGAATATTTTCAACTTGTGATGGGTAGTGCCGTTTGGTGGGAGTGCAAGTTTGTGGCGATTAATGGTGCTGTTTATGAGCTAGAGTGAATGACTAGAAAAGTTTGAAGTGATGCAAGGGAATTGGAAAATATCATCTTGAGAAAACATAGATTGCTAATTTTTTCATAAAGGAGCATCGAAGTTACACAACTTCTTTTTAGCGCATTTTCACCTTTATGGAAAAAATGCGCTATTGTGCTCGTCATGTCCGGCTGTCTGTCCGTCAGTCCGTCTGTCTGTCCGTCCGTCCGTTCGTCTGTCTGTCTGTCTGTCCGTCCGTCCGTCCGTGATAACGTTTTCGTCGACGAGAAAATGCGCTCTCTGTCACTCACTGCAGTGGGTACCGATTTATATTTTTTAATCAATAGCAAAAGCCTCGAAACATGGCCAGCAAAATGTAATCCCACAACTAATACAAAAATTCTCGAAACTCCACGAATTATTTTAAATCGAACGAAAATCTACGGCAAGGCTCGATACTTCAGCCGCACATCCCTGCAAATTATCACCGACGTCAAATTTGCTGAGCAATTCCAAGGCGAAAATTATAGCCGCTGCGTCGGAATTTGGAGACGCGGGGGCGAGGGAGACCGTTGCCCTCATCCGCTTAAGAAGGGAATTGAGTTCTTCAAAGGCCCGCTCCTGGGAAATTAAAAGCGACCGATGCCATCCACTCTGATGTGACCGCTGCCACTCTGATGTGACCGCTGCCACTCTGATGTGACCACTGCCACTCTGATGTGACCGCTGCCACTCTGATGTGACTGCTGCCGCTCTGATGTGACCGCTGCCACTCTGATGTGACTGCTGCCACTCTGATGTGACCGCTGCCACTCTGATGTGACCACTGCCACTCTGATGTGGCCGCTGCCACTCTGATGTGACCGCTGTCACTCTGATGTGACCGCTGCCACTCTGAGGTGACCACTGCCACTCTGATGTGACCGCTGCCACTCTGAGGTGACCACTGCCACTCTGATGTGACCGCTGTCACTCTGATGTGACCACTGCCACTCTGCAGAGACTCATGCCATCCACTCTGATGTGACCGCTGCCACTCTGACGTGGCCGCTGCTACTCTGCAGAGACTCATGCCATCCACTCTGATGTGACCACTGCCACTCTGATGTGCCCGCTGCCACTCTGATGTGACCGCTGCCACTCTGCAGTGTGACGCGTTAAATGCATTTTTGAAATTATTTTTACTCATAATATCAGATTTACCAAGTTGCTGTCTGGTCTGTTATAATACAATAGAGAATCATTCTTTTTTTAATAAGTGTCGTAGAATATTGGTTCAAAACTTATTTCACATTCTTGAGAAGATGAATTGTTGATAGCGTTGCCGAACTTTTTTCTAACCACGAAGATGTTTTAATATTACAGTGTTCGTTAAGTAGCTGAAATATTCATCCGGTATTTAAAAAGTCTCTCAGAAAATGTTATTGCTTCTTGGCCATGAACTGTGATAAAAATAGAATCATCGGTTACAAATTATTTTTAAATTATTATGTATAAATATACATGATTTACTTGCAATAAAAGCGCAAAGCGCGAATGCGCATAAATGAAACCTTTAAAATAATTGAATTTTACTTGAAACCGTCAGAGGGTATCTCTGGATTTTTTTCTGATGCTTGCCTGAAGTATTATTTGTTAGAAATTCATATACTAATGCAAGCATACAAATATGTGATCAAGTTGCATTCTTTTGTAACGTAAATAATATCATTACAGAGACATGCTTCTTGTAACGTAAATAATATCATTACGGAGACTTGATCTTTGTAACGTAAATAATATCACTACAGAGACTTGTTTTTTGTAACGTAAATAATATCACTACAGAGACTTGTTTTTTGTAACGTAAATAATATCAGTACAGAGACTTGCTTTTGTAACGTGAATAATATCACTACAGAGACTCGCTTATTTGTAACGTAAATAATATCACTACAGAGACTTGCTTTTTTGTAACGTTAATAATATCACTACAGAGACTCGTTTTTTTGTAACGTTAATAATATCACTACAGAGACTCGCTTATTTGTAACGTTAATAATATCACTACAGAGACATGCTTCTTGTAACGTAAATAATATCACTACAGAGACTTGTTTTTTGTAACGTAAATAATATCACTACAGAGACATGCTACTTGTAACATAAATAATATCAATACAGAGACATGCTACTTGTAACATAAATAATATCACTACAGAGACATGCTTCTTGTAACGTAAATAATATCACTACAGAGACATGCTTCTTGTAACATAAATAATATCACTACAGAGACATGCTTCTTATCATGTAAGTAACATTATTACAGAGACATGCTTCATGTAACGTAAAAATATCATTACAGAGAAATGCCTCTTGTAACGTAAATAATATAACTACAGAGACATGCTTCTTGTAACGTAAATAATATCACAACAGAGACTTGTTTTTTGTAACGTAAATAATATCACTACAGAGACATGCTTCTTATCATGTAAGTAACATTATTACAGAGACATGCTTCATGTAACGTAAATAATATCATTACAGGGACTTGTTTTTTGTAACGTAACTAAATCATTACAGAGACTTTTTTATTGTAACGTAAATGGCACCATTGCAGAGACTTGCTTCTTGTAACTTAAATAATATCATTACTGGGACTTGTTTTTTGTAAAGTAAATAACATCATTACAGAGACTGACATCTGCATAAGTATTCGCTCAGGACTCAGCAGTGAAATTCAGTCAAGCTGATTAGTTCCATTCAGAGTGACAAATTTCTGTGGCTCGAGTGAATAGAAGCTAATGAAGAAGAACATTGCATTAAGGCCCCTGATATGCGCTGAAATTCATTTAGTGGAAGTGTTCACAATCATATAAAAAATGTCGTAGTATCTAATAATTACTTAACCATCTATTAATCTTCTGGTATAAGATTTTCACAATGTTATTGTGATGCAACATATCACAAATAAAAAACATAATAAAGCAGAAAATTATTATGAATCTTGGAGCAAATGTTATTTGATACCGTGGGTATGAACAAACTAAGTCCATTGCAATGCCTTTGCTGTGTTTCTTTTTTTTACTTAGGTAATAAAACTTAAGTGGTAGCTGATAGTCGGTCTAGCCTTGCTTGCAAGCTGTATATTAGTATAAATTTTCCTAATTATTGCGTTTGATTAAAATTATGCGTCCATTTAAGTGTTTATATCCAGCCCAATGACTGCCATTTTAGTTGCAAGTAGTTTGTTGCAAATACAATTATTTTTACTGATAAACGTATAGTATTATTGCCATTTATTTCAGGAATAAGCTCAAAGCGTGAGAACATTAATAAAAAACTAACTAAATTAATCATGTGAGGGTGACAGACTCAGGTGGTCATCAGCTGAGACAAAATCGTCTAAAAAATATAACTCAGTACTCACTGCAGTGAGTCACAGAGAGCGCATTTTCTCGTCGACGAAAACTTGAGGTCACGAACGGACAGACAGACAGACAGACAGATATACGGATATGGCAAGCACAATAGTGCATTTTTTTCGATAAATGAGAAAATGCGCTAAAAACAGTCAGCGCGTGAAATATATTTCTGTCACTTACAAAAAACACGCAAAAATCTGACCACCGTAATAAATGCTGTACGAGCGACAGGTGCGCCCACTACGCGGACCACAAAAAATGTTTCAGAGGGACGAGCGACACAGAAAGAAGCGCTTGGTCATAGGGGGTAGCGAGATAAAATTCTGCAGTCAGAATACTGCTATGAATGTAGAAGTATTTTTTAAGTGATAAATTCAATGCTCCGAAGGAGTAACTTTTCAGTGATAAATTGAATGCTCTGCGGAAGTAAGTTTTCAGTGATAAATTCAATGCTCCGCAGAAGTACGTTTTCAGTGATTAATTCAATGCTCTGCGGAAGTAACTTTTCAGTGGTAAATTCCATGCTCAGCATACGTAACTTTTCAGTGATAGCGATATCGATCAGTCTTACAGTAAATTCAAAGCTCTTGTGATTCAGAGGATGAATCTCGAAATGGAAGTTTTGACAAAAAATACTATAAATTAGAATTAAACTACATATGATGATAGTTTAAATTAAACTAGAATAGTTGGCGGAAATTGCAAAAATTATTTGTTAACGAAAGATTCATTTGATTATAATTTCTATTAAAAATTAGTATTTTGAAACACAGAGTGAGGCAAAAATGTAACAAGGATAAGAACACCACCATTTTCTTTCAAGTTAACTTTTCTTCATTCACAACTTTTCTTCATTACTTCAAGGTTACATACCTGGAAGAATATATTCCAGAAAGAAACTAATCTTCAGTGAATACGTAACATTTAACTGATGAATAAAAAACAAATTGCAGGCAGAGTATTTAATAGACCTGGTTAGACGTATTGTATTCATCAAACTTAAGTTACATAAAAGAATTTACAAAAGCTGTGAGAAATTTTACGTTTTTGCCTAATTAGCAAAAATGCCAACAGTGTTGTCCTGAATGCCGAATATTTTCATTACAATAATTTGCAAAAACCATAAGCCAGTCCCAATCATCGACATTTTAGTAAATGCATTCGGCATCGAGCAAAATGAAAAACCGATAGCGGCATAGAGAGGATAAAATCTAAACAGCCTATACTATTATCAGGAGACTTTTTATCTCAACAATTTTGGAAAAGATTCAACCAAACCCAATCATCAACCATTTTGGTTGATGCAGACGGCATCAACCAAAAAACAGAAGCAGCAGAGCGCAATGCAGAGTACTGAATATAGAGTATTGGATGTAGAGTTTTAAAAGTAGAGTTTTGAATTAAGCGTTTTGAATGCAAAGTACTGAATATAGCATATTGGATGTAGAGTTTTGAATATAGAGTTTTGAACATAGAGTTTGGAATAAAGCGTTTTGAATGCAGAGTACTGAATATAGAGTATTGGATGTAGAGTTTTAAAAGTAGAGTTTTGAATAAAGCGTTTTGAATGCAAAGTACTGAATATAGCATATTGGATGTAGAGTTTTGAATATAGAGTTTTAAACATAGAGTTTTGAATAAAGCGTTTTGAATGCAGAGTACTGAATATAGAGTATTGGATGTAGAGTTTTGAATGTAGAGTTTTGAATGAAGCGTTTTGAATTCAGAGTACTGAATATAGAGTATTGGATGTAGAGTTTTGAATATAGAGTTTTGAACATAGAGTTTTGAATAAAGCGTTTGAATGCAGAGTACTGAATATAGAGTATTAAATGTAGAGGTTTGAATATAGAGTTTTGAATACAGAGTTTTGAACATGCCAAGTTTTGAATAAAGCGTTTTGAATGCAGAGTACTGAATAAAGAGTATCGAATATAGAGTATTGAATATAGAGTATTGAACATAAATTATTGAATGTAAAGTTTTGAATATAGAGTATTGAACATAGTTTTGAATATAGAGTATTGAATAGAGAGTATTGAATATGGGTAGTGAATTTAGAGTATCGAATATAGAGTATTGAATATAGCCAGGTTAAACTATTATCAGGAGACATTGCCAGTTAATAAGAGTCAATCAGCGAGACTGGTGAGACAGACGTGGATGTACACGAGATGGGACCTCTCCTGGGATGGAATGTAATTGAGATGGACAGGCCGTGGATTGGAATGGGGCATCAAACTATTAGAAATTTGAAGAATGAGTAAATTTCTGAGCAATCGAAGGGAAATTACAAAAACTTTATAAATGGAATCATGATCAAACGATACATAACGCAGAAAATGAATAATGGATTGACATATTAAAAACGTAGAAACTGAATAAATAAGACGTATATCTNACAGCTGTTTGTAGCACGGAGCTGTTAAGCTGTATAAGCACAGCCACCGGTGACTGCTGCACAGCTGTTTGTAGCACGGAGCTGTTAAGCTGTATAAGCACAGCCACCGGTGACTGCTGCACAGCTGTTTGTAGCACGGAGCTGTTAAGCTGTATGAGATCAGTCACCGTCGACTGCTGTACAGCTGTTTGTAGCACGGAGCTGTTAAGCTGTATAAGCACAGCCACCATCGACTGCTGTACAGCTGTATAAAGCCAAGAGCTTTTAAAACTTTAGATTTAAGAAAACAGCCTCCACCATAATAAACTGCACGGTGAACAAAACTGTTATCATTGTGGTAGCTTGGGCAGCAAAGTCACCGCATCCATTAGAAGCTCAGTCGCCGTACGCTTTAAAGAAGAACCGCCTTAAAAATTTCTAAAAGAACAACCACAGAGCACGGTAAAAAATTCTAACCTTTAAATGGTTTACTTCTCTCGGTTCTTCGATGTAAATATTGATATTTTTAACAGTTTGTTATGGGCAGCATTTTCGTATTGCACCACGAACATTTCATCAAGTATCACCACAATAGCACAACTTTTTGCCTCATTTCACACCATAAATTCGTGTTATAATGACTGAATCACTCATATATTGAATAAAAGTATTTATTAATGCCCGATCGTCCCTATTTACCTCAAAGATATTAGCACTGTCACCTCTTTCGACGACCTGCTTTTCAATAATGAGATACATACTATAAACTATCAACCAAACATCAGAGCCGCTATCTTTTACAGCTGTTAACGCCTCCACTACTTCTCGAAACCAGCTCATGACAAAACTATTATCCTTAACCATCCCGCTTTTAAACACCAAGATAACCACCGCCATACTAGATGAAAACAACCAAATGACCGCCAAATCTTTAGTTAATAAATTCATTATTTTACAAATTGACAGCGTGAGAACTACTATCACATCCAAGCATCCTCTCCACCCCATTAATAACCACGCCATCACAACCAAAATAACAAGCATCGCGCCCTCCAACGCTATCATAAATAATTTTTGACACTACTTCGGTCACTACTTCCCTTACCCTTTGACACTACTTCCCTTACCCCTTACTCATACTTTCAACGCTATCACTTACACCTTTGCCCTTTTCTTCACTTAGCCATGCCAATGCATCCTTCCACACTTCCCACCGCCACCACCATCCCACTACAGCCGCGACCGCCACCGCCATATCACCCACCACCACACCACCGCCATTAGCACTATCGCAACCCCCACCACCGCCACCACTACTACCACCACCACTACTACTACCATCACCACCACCATCACCACCACCGCCGCCACCACCGTCCCCACCAATATTTTATACCGCCACCACTGCCACCCCAATACTTTATATCACCACCGCCACCGCCAATACTTTACACCGCCACCACCAATACTTTACACCGCCACCACTCCCGCCACCACCACTACCACAAATACTTTATACCACCACCACTCCCGCCACCACCGCCACCACCAATACTTTACACCACCACCACCAATATTTTACACCACCACCACCCCCTGAACGTGATAGGGACCGGCGCACTCGAGCACGCATCGAGAGCCCTCGTATGGACGCACTCGGCAGCGCAAGACGGCCGCTCGCCTAAAAAAACTTTCATCAGGAAACAAGAAATTCTTCGCCGTAATTGCCGAGGCACCAGCAGCTTGATACTCGAAAACATCCTTCATGACCTATTATTTCGTATCAACAGTTATCAACAGCAGGTTGGATTATGGGAGTATATTGTAGACAATGACTTATTTTATATGATAAATTATTTAGTATCAACAGTTATCAACAGCAGGATGTACTATGGGAGTATATTGTAGACAATCGCTTATTACATAAGATAAATTATTTTGTATCAAGAGTTTTTAACAGCAGGTTATCTAATGGGAGAATATTGTAGACAATCACATATTATATACGATAAATTATTTTGAATAAAGAGTTATCATTCGCAGGTTGTATTATGGGAATATATTGTAGTTTAATACCGGACCAAAAAAATTTAAATAAGCTTTCCTGGCAAATTTGTATTGCTGCTAAAATTATTTTCGAAGTTCGTATTCTCATCCCGGAAAAGTCATATAAGGCGGAAAAATATTAATTTATTGATAATGAATAAAGCAAAGAAGGGTATTTTATATAATTTAAATAAAAAAATTAAATATATTGAAAATGGAAAACCAGCGTAACTTCCATTCATCGAGTCATTTTTTCCAGCTCATGTACTACATGGAATTTCCGAAATCACATCAAAATTTATTTAAAATAAATATTTTAATATTATTCGGCAGAAGTACATGCAGTCGTAGGTTCTTCAACCTGACGAACGAACGACACAACAAATTACTGGCACATGAGCAACGTTTTTTTGTACGTCAAACTTCTGGACAGAAAATCATTTCATGAAAGTGCGTTTTTGTGCTCGTCCTTTGTAAACTTTAGAAGAAATAGCGAGACTTGCAGGGACCTCTTGAAACGGAGACCTGAGGTTTGTTTGTGCTATGAGTCGACCAAGTTTTTGGAAGGGATACATCAGCGCGAAATCATTTCCGACACAAGAATATCATCGGACGTATCACGGATGGTTTGAAATCGGAGACGAAATTCTAAGATGATAGTTAATTGCTTCGTAACGCCATCAAGGTTCGTAGAATAATAATTATGAATTATATTTTGTACATATTCATAATATTTTTGAACTAGAGGTCAAAGTGGATAGTGAAACCGTGAACAAACTGTTACAGGTGCTATTTTCTTCGCATTGCAAAATTTCCTAAAGTAATTGGCCCTTACTAGGTAACAGCAATTTGAACAGTTACATTTCCTGACTGCAAACTATGGATAAAATTCCCTGCATTCCACGTAATTGTCGTAATGAATCCATGATTATTGTTCAAAATTCTCTTTGATTTTAGCCATTGCAATAAAATGTGTTTAAATGTGCAATAAATCCTCTTCCCAAAAATGGCACTCACTGCGGTCACATTTCGATTCTCCGGAACGCGACTAGAATTATTCCGAATTAATTTTTCCGAATTAAACGCACTGTGCCACATGAGGTATGGACCCGAGCCTTCAGTTTCAATTAGCTCGATCTTGCGCTCTGGTGACTCACAAAGCATCAAAGTTTTCAGCGAAGAACAGCAAAATGGCAAAATTCGAGTCTTTTTATAAGAGTCTGGGGACCTAAAATCCCCATAGGAAATTAGTTCTCTACTTGCAGACAATGGATGTGTAAATCTCTACGAGTCGTTAAAGGAAATTTGATAAAAGAGTGGAAATAAATTAAATTTATCATAAATTAATGAGAATTCATGCGACGGATATAGCAACCGAAACAATTGGTGTTTAAATTAATAAAGAAAATTTGCGGTAAATCTGGATGTGGAACTTTTATTCATTTAAAGAAACATTGTGAAATTTATTGAAATATTTTGTCGAGTTTAGGGTACTCTAATCAATTCTGATATATGATTTGGAAACTTTATCGAAAATTCGTACATATTTTCCTGTGCCGTATTTAGTGAATGAATCGTATTTTTATATAAAAAATATTATTACGTAATATTATACAATATTTATTGGTGTTAAAAATGAAACGAGTGTATATATGAAGAAAATCTGCTTTCCGTTTTATTCCTCCTCACTTATTCATTATTTGCCAAAGTGTTTAACGGCATAAATAATGAAATTTTCTTAGAAATATATGAATTAAAACATTCTAAAATAGTTTTATTTAGATGTAAAAATATGATCATATGGAGTACGAGTATGTAGTAGCATCACTCATACATTTTTTATTTATAAAATTAAGTTTACTAGTCGTAATGTCACCAAAACTTAAAAGACGTGAACGATTAAATCTCACATATATTTTCTGCATCAATCATAAACCCACATATCCCCACTAGTTTGTTATCCTTAAGTAAAAAAATTAAATTTAGTTACAACGTCTCAGCAATGTGACTGCGGCCATTCCAGCGTAATTAAAACCTTATAAGAAAATGAACGCGCTTCCTTGTTCAACTCATCTTTAAATAGTGGAAGTAAAATATAAGTTTTAAATTAAATAATTAAGCGAGCTCCTTCGTTATCGTCTCACTATAACAAAACCTAGGGAATAATAAGGAAGGAAAAATCCTGCACAAAGATTTGGTCGAGCCTCCATACGAGCGTCATTATGACGGGCACGACACTCCGGTGTTAAAATAAATTGCGAAAAATCTAACATTGGCACTAATTAATTAAAGTAGGAGGTTGCTTTCTGTGCACCTCATACATAATTGGTAATTAAGTAAGACCTGAGGGTTGGTCCGACTGTAGCATGATCCGAGGATATTGAGGAACAGCGTAAACTGTTATAGAATATTATTTAGGATTAAAGTTCGGCTTACAGTTTAGGATGAGCGTCAGTTTTCTAATTTAGATTATTTCTAAGAAATTAAGCTGTTAAAAAAGTATGAAAATTAAGCAGGAAAAATATGATTTCTTATTGTCAGTAGAAATTGTCTAGAAATTGTCAAACTTGAACGTTTATTATGTTAATAGTGGAAAATATTGCAAACAATAATTTAAAACTAATTGATTGAAAGTTTTTTTCGGGCAAAAATTTTTAGACGAGACGAGAGTCTCACACGCTGACCTAATAGAGACAAATTTTTAGAAGAAATAATTCCTAAACATGATTAAAAATGATTCCTTGTTCAAGTTTCTTCAAGACTATAAAAAATGAGTAGCTACGGTCATTCAATTTCATTTAATCAAATGACTATATTCAGTTGCCTTATAATGAAAGTCAATAATCTGTTTATATATAACAAACTTCAATTTTTGTGGTCAATATGAGACCAGATTTCAGACACTCCTATTCTAAAGCTCCGTACATGGAGGCGAGTCCAGAAGCACGCCACAAGTTTTTGAGCTTCGTAAGCTCTTGAGAACATAAACGAGTTCCTTGTGAACGCTCGACACGTTCTGCATCTAAATCTTTGTATGATGTACGTCGTGGCATGCGAGCGCTTGTCTCGTGGCATGCGAGTGCTTGTCTCGTGGCATGCGAGCGCTTGTCTCGTGGCATGCGAGCGATTGTCTCGTGGCATGCGAGCGCTTGTCTTGTGGCATGCGAGCGCTTGTCTCGTGGCATGCGAGCGCTTGTCTCGTGGCATGCGAGC
>NW_025941703.1:116838-186381 GCF_000764305.2 Hyalella azteca
GTACTGAATATAGCATATTGGATGTAGAGTTTTGAATATAGAGTTTTAAACATAGAGTTTTGAATAAAGCGTTTTGAATGCAGAGTACTGAATATAGAGTATTGGATGTAGAGTTTTGAATGTAGAGTTTTGAATGAAGCGTTTTGAATTCAGAGTACTGAATATAGAGTATTGGATGTAGAGTTTTGAATATAGAGTTTTGAACATAGAGTTTTGAATAAAGCGTTTGAATGCAGAGTACTGAATATAGAGTATTAAATGTAGAGGTTTGAATATAGAGTTTTGAATACAGAGTTTTGAACATGCCAAGTTTTGAATAAAGCGTTTTGAATGCAGAGTACTGAATAAAGAGTATCGAATATAGAGTATTGAATATAGAGTATTGAACATAAATTATTGAATGTAAAGTTTTGAATATAGAGTATTGAACATAGTTTTGAATATAGAGTATTGAATAGAGAGTATTGAATATGGGTAGTGAATTTAGAGTATCGAATATAGAGTATTGAATATAGCCAGGTTAAACTATTATCAGGAGACATTGCCAGTTAATAAGAGTCAATCAGCGAGACTGGTGAGACAGACGTGGATGTACACGAGATGGGACCTCTCCTGGGATGGAATGTAATTGAGATGGACAGGCCGTGGATTGGAATGGGGCATCAAACTATTAGAAATTTGAAGAATGAGTAAATTTCTGAGCAATCGAAGGGAAATTACAAAAACTTTATAAATGGAATCATGATCAAACGATACATAACGCAGAAAATGAATAATGGATTGACATATTAAAAACGTAGAAACTGAATAAATAAGACGTATATCTACCAGAAAGTTTAAGCTCTTTTAAAGTTCCCTCGTATATGGGCATCAATTTTCTATTTTTCTATGATGAATTAGGCAAACTCTATAAATTTTAGAAGTAGCCTGAGGCACAATCCATTCGAGAAAAAATATTATTTAATTGTAATTAATTGTACCTAAAGTAATTAACGAATGTTATGTTATTTGAATGTTAGTTGTAAAGTCCCGAGACTTTCACAAAAAATTATGCAAGGTTGATCGCATTACTTCGTTAACTGTTCAATGAACACATAACATAATTAAATAAGATCGCGCGTGACTGAAAGAAGAATATATTGAATAGAAGAGCTGTATTAATTATAGATAAAAAGTGAATGCAAACATGAAATTGCACGCACGGTTTTCATCTAGTTTATTAATAATTAAAATAATTTCTTCAAATTTATACGTGAAGATTAAATGATTCCTAGAAACTTTATAGTATTTCTAACGATGGCGAAAAGAAGAAAAAAGAACTCATTTTAATTATATGAAAAATATTTACATAATTAGGTATAATACTTAATACTTAAATACTTTATGTACAAGAAAAAAACCTATTTATCAATGAAAAATTCTTGAGTCCCCTCAAATCATCGATGATCGATAAAGCAAGGGTCCGCGAGGGGAAATACTCTAATGCGCGGACGAGTAAAAATCGATTCATCCGGCGTAGGGTTTTCAACTAGAAGAGATTGCCGGAAGAGACAGTCTATGGATTTATTGGTAGGGGTCGTTCGAGATATGAATGCCAAAACAAATGTAAATTACTGCCAGTGCTGAGTGTATTGCAAATATATGAATTTTTGCCGTATTAAAAATTTGTTCTAAATAGTAAAGGCTCTTAGGTAAAACAAAAGTCCGTTGTTCTGTAATTTCTATGATCTCTTCACGTATAAAGAAAAGTTCGACGACGTGTCATTTTACGAACTTTTGATCGTTGCGCTGATGCAAAATTTATCTGCAGGTGAATTTTGATCTAAAATCAGAAACATTCGCAGTTCAGTCTTAAGCAAAGATTGGTTATTGGTGAGAGACAAGTCATTGGACGGAAAAATTATTTCCAGATGAATCATTTTTGGTGAAGACGATATTACAATCATTCCGAAAGTTTTAAAGAACGTTATTATGAATGGTGTAAAGAAAGTTATTATCAACGTGTAAATATTTAAACTAATACGAATGCTTTAAAAAAAATCACTTGTCGTCTTAGTCATATTATTTATATTCTCTCGATACTTCTTGACAATCTCGATGTTAATTTACTATCTACAAAGAATAAATATGCCAGCTTCCGATGATATGACCAGACAACATAAGGCATAGAAGTAGAAAAGAAAAAAAATAAAATTCTGAGTTTTCTCTGCATCGTTGAATTTAGTTGCATAAAAACAAGAAGATAAAGCAGCCCTCGTCGCTCTTCTTTGAGGCGCTCAACGGAAAACTTGAAACAAAACAAAAGAAAATCCCGGCGTGTTGCAGCTTTGGATGCACAGCCAACGTCGACTGCTGTACAGCTGTTTGTAGCACGGAGCTGTTAAGCTGTACAAGCACAGTCACCGGTGACTGCTGTACAGCTGTTTGTCTGTCTCTTATACACATCTAGATGTGTATAAGAGACAGGTGCTTGTGGCATGCGGGCGCTTGTCTCGTGGCATGCGAGCGCTTGTCTCGTGGCATGCGAGCGCTTGTCTCGTGGCATGCGAGCGACCGAATCAAAGCATCGCACCAACCGAACATATTGCCGTGTTCAAGTGGACAGTGATGCTATATAAATCATAATCATACCCAAATTGATTATGCTAAACTGGATAATCATACCCTAATTGATTACGCAGACCGATACATTTTTAATTGTGAAGACTCATGCTTTGGAATGATGCAAGCTACCAGATTGCCGATCAGTTTCAAGGATAATCGCTAGAATTGGTGACGTTTGATTCCTTAATCGCTAGAATTAGTGACGTTTGATCTGTTTATCTTAATGTTTTATCTCTTAATGCTTTCACAAGCCTAATTTATCTAGAGTTTAATATTTTTCAGCTATTGGTGAACTTAGATTAGAAACCAGTAATGAAGCTCCGATTTTCCTAAGAAGTTTCAAATCCAAAGGTAAAGTTTTGTTTCACAGTAAATTTCATTTCAATACTTCTCCTTTATTTCACAGTAAATTTTATTTTAATACTTCTCCTTTATTTCACAGTAAATTTTATTTGAATACTTCTCCAGCTCTCGTTATCAGCGCACAATTTTCAGTAAGCTAATACAGTTCACAAGATTAAGTTTTTCTTTTGATTTTATTAGTAGTTAATGAGCGATTGTACTGTTTTAAAGTAAAAGATTTGTACCATAAAATTATCTGAAAAAGTGAAAATTGGCCTCTAAGAGCTATTAAATTATTATTGTAATTATAAAAATGTAAATCTGATAGTAGATTATAGTAAAAATTCAGTTAGTCATTTAAATTTTTACATGAGGAAAACTTCATATAATTCAATTCCGAGATAAAAATTCAGAAAAGTAGGTAAAACATTAGGATTCACACTCAAAATGATGTTCGAATTCGAATTGACGTCGCTACAGCTCAAAAATGAAAGAACAAAATTACGTTTTAGAATATAATTACAACATCAAATCAACAGTGAACTTTTAACTATGATGCCCTACGAATTAATGCTCTCAAATTAGCGAATAGAAAATAAAACAAATCGTAGAGCGCTATTACTGAATAACAGCACTATAATTTCTAACTATTGAAGCTCAAAAAATAACGTTATTGAAACCAACCAAGAGCGCACATTTTTTATGTAGGTTCAGTTCCGACAAAACTCTTACCCTCCTGTAGGTTTTTTTGAACACTTTAACTAGCACTCGAAAGTTCACACGTCTCCAGAAGTTGCTAAGTTGGCTCTTCTAAGTCGACGCTAACAAAGGAACGCAAACTTCTTGCCAAGTTGCCATCTGGAAAAACTGCCGAGCTTCTCGCCAAGTTTGAAGTCAAATTAGATCAGTTTGGATTTCTGGCGTAAAGTGCTTTTCGAACAGCGCTACAACGGCCAATAAATGTTGTATTGGTGAAGAATCAGGAATTACACGTTACATTTTATAAAGTTTATAAATTCTTATGCAATTGCGGACCTTCGCAAATGTAATTTACCATCACCGTTCAAATTGAGAGTCTATACGAAACGATGTTCTATCTTACAATTCCGTATTAACCGACAGACGTAACTGAAAAATTTGCATATTAATGCCAGCCGTGCACTAATCGAGTGTTGAAAGTATGCAGATTTTTTTCCATGGGAAAAATTCAAGAATTATTTATTATTGTAGTAAATTCTATATAAGAACTCAGCTTCACTTTGAAGCAAAACATTTAGTCGTGCATAAACAAAATTGTACCGGAAATGACGAAAATTAAAAATGAGTCGACGTTTCTCAGCATTTTATCATCGACCTAGATGAAAGCGTATGAAAAGTTAATTCAAGAAAATAATTACGAGCATCACATTAAAATAAATGTTGTATATTTCGAACCTCATTCGATATTTTTACAATAAAGATTTTTACGATGCGGATATCAATTAAAATGACGAATAGACGATGCTGTATAAAATTGCAAAACTGAAAAATTGATTTTCAATTGAAAGGTATTGTCGAATTAATTTTGTACTAAGACCTATAATTTTATTTTCAGCAGCCAACAGGCGTACTGAAAGATAGCTGGAAATTTTAAGTACCGAGTACGAGTTAAAAGGGAAAAAGCATTCGATTGCTAAATAAATAATAAGTTGATCATGTACCGAGAACGAACAAATTCATTTATCAATGAAATGAAAAAAACGATTACGTATTTACAATAAAATGAAAAAAGTTTTTAATATTTTTCATGGTACTCGTTCAAGGATCACAAGGACTTTCTTTTTGATAAATTTAGGGAGCAAGTTTGGAATCTTTTCAACGCACCACCGAAATCAACAACTTTTCTTGCTTAAAAATTGTTGATTTAGTGGGGTTTTATTACATAGAAGACAGTTCAATTCAAGTTTGAAATCTTTAATGCGTTTCATTACCAGTCTATTTACTCGAAAGCATCAGGAAAAGTCAGCGTTTTGATAATCGATTCTTGCGTAAATACTATTCTGTACTCTATCATATTTATAACTGATAATATTATCATTTATATTTTTTACTATATTATTATATTTATTTCGATTATATAATTATTTAATAATATATATAATTTATATATTACAAAACGGAAACAATTAAACAATAACCTGGCAATGCAATCATTGATCTTGTATAATTTATAAAATCTAGCAAAGATTTATTATTAAAATTAAATTACTGCATTGACCTCAAGAGTCTAAGACATGAATTAAGGCAAAGAAGGAGTGTTCTCCACCATTATATAATTTTTAACATCTAGTAATGCAATTTTATTTTAAAAAATTGCTGTTGCATCCGCTAGATTTTGACACTTAAATCAATGCAAAGAAGGAACGTTCTCCCAGTACTATAATTTTTAATATCTAGTAATGCATTTTTATAAAGAAATTGCTATTGCATCTGATAGATTTTGACACTTAAATCGATGCAAAGAAGGAGCGTTCCCCACCACCATGTTTCTCGGCGGCGCTAGAGAAGCAGTAAGTTGATAGTCGAGAGAACTTTTACGCACTCAACGACGTCTGACAGCCCAACGGGGGAAACACAACTCGATACTCGTGGCAAACACGAACTGTATTCTGACAGAACTTCCATGGTCTCTGACCAAGAGATTTCTAGATCCTCGAAGAAATGCTTAGGATTGTTCACAGGCGAGATTTAAAAAACTCATAAATAAATAGAAGAATAATTGTTAGATAGGGGTCGTTTCAAGAACTTCGCAGTATTTCAGAAAATTTGAACAGAGAAGAGATTGAAAAATTCGTGAATGAACGGAGAATAGTGTTATAAGATTTTTAGATTTTGCAGAATTTCAGAAAATTTTTAAAACGCAGAATACTGTTCCATGTGGGGATTCTAAGAACTTCGGAGTGTCTCAGAAAATTGAAACAAAGATAAGGTTCAAAAACCTCTTTAAAACGGGGAGAATACTATTCAAATATTAGGGTTGTAAGACCCCTTGCAGAATGCTGAAAATGTCTTATAGAGTTGATTCTAATACGTATTATGAATCACAGAAGGCTGATTGGCGAAAAAATGTAAAATTCCTGCAGAATGCAGGAAAATTTTTGGAGAGGAAATTTTAAGACCCATGTACAATTCCCGAAGATCGTAAAAAGGAGTAACGTAACTATTATAATGAAGAAGATACATAAAATATATCACATTTATAAGAAGAAGATATATAACAAAAATGTCATGTTTTCTACATTTATTTCCAAAAATTTACACCAACAAAAAGTCTTAGGTTTCAATTTTACATATGTGAACCAAGTTTCAAGATGATTTCTCCATAACTAAAAAGTTTTTTTTATTGAAGTTCCCCCCTTCAGAAGGAGAGGATATATAAAAAAGACGCATTATACCATCAATAAAGAATTACAGATCTGCAGGTCACCGCGGACGTCTGAAGAGTTTAATTTTGAAATTATTTCTTGATTGAAACTTTGCATTTTTTTAAATAAATTAGCTTGAAGATCATCGTAGGATTACTTAAAACCCTCTAAACATAATTTTTAGTACTAATGAATGACGTTTTTTCATTTGGCACAACAATTCAAAAAATGCTAGATGAAATCGAAGCATTTAAAAAAATAAGGTCATGTAAGTCTGCAAATGATTGTTCGGGAAAGCTGCAAAATGCTGCAATTATTGAAGCGAGTCATTTTGACCCACTTGAAGGAGAGGGAAATCTTTCATCTTCAACAACTAGAATGTAATGAAGAAACCGTAGTTATCGCAAATCACTGATCGACGGAACGAGCGTTGTAATGACCGCGGTCGCACATTCGAGCGAAAGTTTTACACGATTTACACTGCAAATAATCGCCAGAAGTGCGCTTGTCAATCCATGGATTGGCAATGATTGGCAACTAAATTGAGTTACTCGACTGGCGAAGCAAGTTTTCTAGAAGCAAATTCAATTGCGACTGTAATGTTTCAAGTCAATGTCTGAATTATAATTAATAGTTGTAGATAAATTGCTACGGATATTCACCGAGCAACATTCTAGTTACATTATGCAGATTTATTTATCTTGTTTCATTTCATTTCCCTCATATTTTTTCAAGCGTGCCCTCTCCGTAGAATGTGCAGTTTTTATGGATGAATAAAAAATTTTTCACTCCATGAAAATATTTTCGCATCCCTACCGATGAAGGGTGAAGTTTGAACCCCTAATTCGTAGTTTTCAAGCCGGGACGCGCGCAGGATTTTAGTCGCGTCCAAATGAAGAATGATGAAGATAGGCCGGCGCCATGATAGAGCGCCGTACACGGCCGCTTTAAGGCCTATTATTTGCGGCGAATTGCAGCCTGGCATCAACATCAAGGCTGGGCAATGATTGGCCACCTGCGTGTCCGCGGGGGAAAAAGTGAGAATACAAGCTTTACATGTCCCATACCTGCAGCTCATGCCTGCACTTCTTGTCTTAGATCTACACCTTATCCCTCGCGTCTACAACTCATTTCTCATGTTTACACATCATATATATACTCGCGTCTTCACCTCATTCCTCATGTCTACTCCTCTTTCCTCATGTCTACACCTCATTTCTCATGTTTACGCATCATAACTCGCGTCTACACCTCATTCCTCATGTCTACACCTCTTTCCTCATGTCTACACCTCATTTCTCATGTTTACGCATCATAACTCGCGTCTACACCTCATTCCCCGTGTCTACATCTCATAAATCAACTCTACACCTCATACTTCATGTTTACAACAAATTCCTCATGTCTACACTTCATTCCTCGTGTATACACCTCATTCCTCATGTCTACAGCTTATTCCTCGTGTCTACACCTCATTCCTCATGTCTACACCTCATTCCTCGTGTCCACATCTCATAAATCAAGTGTGCACCTCATTCATAAAGTCTATATCTCATGACACATGACACTTTCATTTAACACCCTGGGTAAACGGTAACCACTACCGCAGACTCTTATAACATATAGAACATTAAGTAATAGTATCTTATAACATCGCTTTTCATTCACTAGAGCAAGCCGAATAATATTTATGGTGGAAAATTTTTATTATGAGTATTGGGAATTGATAGCAGGCAAACGAAAAACAATATAATTTGTCGACACTTTTATAATTAATGTCCAATTGAAGAGCCAAGTTGCTCTTGAACTTCCCGGAAATAAACTTTGTTTTTGGATCAGCGAGGCAAATGGATGATGAGGCTTTGGTAAAAAAGTATTTAGACGCGATTGGACTCCGTTGAATGCAGCAAATATTAATCCTGCATTTTAGAAGTCAGATGAATTGTATTAAACATATCGCGTAAATGGCCTAAATTGAATGGCCAGGGAAAAAGTTGTGAGTGCCATTAAAAAATAAATCGCAAATTGGCTTGAATTTATAGGCTCCAATGAAAAATTGCGGATTACCTAAAAAATAAATAGCGAAAAATTCTTCGCTATTTATAGCGAAGAATTTTTAAATAGCGAAAATTCACAGAAAAATTGCCCTGTGAAGCGGCAAAAAGTCGACATTGCTCCAGGTCCATCCCGTGTGACTGGCCGGTCAAGTGCCTTAATTGGACCGGAGGCATCACCGTGACAAGCACCAGACCTGCGGGTTCCCTTTAGAACTCGTATAAATACACCATGTTTTCATTTATTTGATCGTTAATAATAAAACATCAATTATTTGATTATTTAATTTCATTAATTGATTGTTTTTCATTCATCAAATCCTCATTGCTTAAAAAAATTGATTCATCATTGGAATCTTTCATGGTGAAACGTTCGGATATCAGATAAAAAATGCTTTTATGACATCACTACAATGCACATGAAAATTCAAGTCTTGAAAATATCAATGATATTTTTAACAAAGTAAAAAATTCAATGTGCAATTAGTAATGTAATCATTTCCATCGGTGGTATCATTCATGTTCTCATCAGAAAATCGATTCATCAGGATAATTATTTCATGGTGAAACGCATGACAGAAAATCCGCATTTCCAACGAGTTTCATGAAATTAATTACTTTTTCTGCGTATATTATTAGCGTGCTTAAAAATTGAAAACCAAACTATACAATTCTGATATTTTTCCTAATCACGAATAAAAATGGTAAATGAGTATACGAAGCCATGTATCAATTTTAATTAAGAGTCAATACTATCAGCGAGAGTTTGGCCGCAAACACGTTACATATAATCGAAATTTCATTCAAAAGCAGCATATTAAATTTTTTATTCCGTAAGCATAAGCCATAGTTTTTGTTTAACTTCTCCTCTATAATTATTTTGTAAAAGAATTTGATTGAATTAGAAATAAAGAATAATTTTGAAAGGTAACAAAAAATGGTTGAAGGAAGTTAAACATTCTCGCGAGCTATAAAATATATGTATAGCAATTACGAGCGAAAATGAATCAAAGTATAGTAGACAAAAATTATGTAGAGATAAAATATCTTCAGGTTTTATCAACCTCCACTGCACGGTTCGTTAAGGAAATGAAGAATGCGATTTTTTCTAATCCTCGCACTGTTTGAAATCTCTTTCAAGAGCGTCACTCGAAGACATTGTACATTATCCACTCAGTTTCACGTTTTCATCCTGAAGAGACACGAATAAAGAGCCCCATTGTTATCCTGGGGGACATTTGCATTCAAGTCAGGTTTTATGGTCAGGTAACTTAAGTAGGGAGCTTTCGGTGAGGTCACTCCTTTAGATTGTCATCAGTGACAGCGCTGATGATGCCATGTGCCATGAGCTATTTAATTTTTTAACGTTAACCTCAATGATACATACCTAAACCAACAGTTACAATTAAATTATGAGTATGAATAAATAAATATCTTGGCAAACAGCATTAGAAATCAACCTGGATACTAAACAAAAGGCTTGAATGTTATTATTTCGTAAGAGTTTGAGGGCTGTAAATGAAGAAACACCCGCAAATATCTCATCACATTCGGTGTAGATAAATGAACAGTCAACTTGACCAATTATCGAAATCAACATCTATTGATTCAGGAGAAAATAATTAGAAAAAATACGTTTATTAATAACATGATTCTTACTGATGGATATTAAATTTTTCAGACTTGTGGTTTAACGTGTGCAAATCTTTGAGAGATGACATAGAGGCGAGCAATTGACTTCCGCAGCTTACTCTCCCTGTTATCGTAGCAAGATTAGTGAAATTAAACCGTACGTTATATTCCACACAACGTAAAACAATCGGCATTGTGACAATCATTCCACTCAGCACGGATGATACAGTTTTGCAATTTCTCTGGAAAGGAAAAATAGGAAACCAGTACGGTATTGGTTTTCACTGTACCGTATACGCGATGTCACTTCACTAAAGAATTCTCTTCTACATGAGTGGGAAAAAATGAAATGTGTTACGGATCTGAAATAGCCGCGCCGCGGTACTGAAAAGAATCGAAAAGCTCGTCGCATATCATTAATCACGGAGTTCCGGTTGAATATTTATCTACAAATATACTAAGATTTTACGATTTTATAAAAATTTACCCGGTTGTCCGGGATAAATAAAAGTTTAATCTTTCTCATCGTGGATGATCAAACGTTTCGATTTGAAATTAATCTTACTGAACAAACGTAGGCATACTTCTATCAGAAATAGAATTTTTTTAATTTATGTCTTTAAATAGTCTAGAAATAGTCCATATTCGATACATAACTTTCTCACTTAATTTGCTCATATATCTTCAGTTTACCACCAGATTTTTACTCGCCATTAATCTAAACTTATTTCAAACGTCTCCCTAACCTCTACGGAAGTTTGACACCCCATAATTCAGCCTTATAGCGAACGATCTTTACAATATCAGTATTTACGATAGAGGTTTAATCCCAGGCTCCAGTATTCCAGGTGCATTACAGAGGTTGGGAGGAGGGTATGGCAAACAGCGCGTATTTATGATGTCAACAAACCCGACGTAGGGAAGGTGTCAATATTTGACTTCGATACAAGCCGACAGATGGGCGAGGCGACACAATCTTGTACCTGATTTACAACGGTGCTCACAATGACATACACTCAGAAAAATTGTGGGACGTTGTCCAAATAGCAATGCACTTCTTACTCATTTGTGGGTCACTTTGACCCAGTTTCGTCCGGCAAAAGGGAATATCAGGGCTAAATGCGGAGAGTGTGTCAATATTTTGACATCATGATCCACGGTGTCATATCTTCTTCATCTTGACCGCGTTTGCCGATATAGGAACGTGATTGAGCCACTATAAGTGATCAAAGTAAAGTGTCACGATGCGTTTGATCTTTCAAATTGCGATTGAATCTGCAGCTCGATTTTGTAGGTTCTCCAAACATATTGCTGATGGTATAGGAGATATTTGAGTTGTTGCCGCCCATGGGTAGAGTTTTGAATTCTAATGGACATGATATAAAGGTGGGTGACACAAATTTCGCAGAAAATAATGTTTATTTATGGATGATCCTTCAAAGTTATTGCATTTGCAGAGATTTTATTGAAAAAAAAATGTGTAACGTTGAATTTGTTGCCCCATCGCGATCTTAAAATTTTAAAGAGTACATGCAGAACTTCCATTACAAATTGATCATTCGCTGGTCATAATAATTAAAATTTTTCTACAATACGTCAAGTAAAATATACCAATAATATAGGAAATACTCAAGGTATTGC
This sequence comes from Hyalella azteca, assembly GCF_000764305.2. Taxonomy (NCBI): domain Eukaryota; kingdom Metazoa; phylum Arthropoda; class Malacostraca; order Amphipoda; family Hyalellidae; genus Hyalella; species Hyalella azteca. The sequence goes on from NW_025941703.1 coordinate 128,516, forward strand.
GGAGACCATTTGAACTGAAATTTTCATTCAAATTCCGAACCTAGAAGGTTTATTTTAACGCGTGAATGAACCACAGAAGCAAAATACCGTCACTGCACATTTTTGACCTTTGTTCGAGATTTTCTAACATGGGACTTCAGTAATGTTGATGAAAAAATCTTTGTGAAATTTAATGCGGCATGCAAGCACTAGACGAAGGAAAATTTTATAAACTCTTCGTACGTATCCCTTCTCCGGATGCATGGAAAATTTGTTTTATATAAATATTTTTCTCTCGGGAAGAGCCGATGTGGTTTTCAATGCATTTGATAAACTTTGTCAGAAAAAAAAGTTAACCATCACCAAGCAGTGGACTTTAGACGGTACAATGACGTCAAGAACTGAGCGATTATGCGCATATATGCGTATACAAAATATGTATATTTACAACATATGTATTCACATTACGTAAATAAACATTCGAATACGAAATAGGTTATCCTCGTCGAGGTGCCCGTAATGAAAAAACATACGACTGACTGTATCATCTGCATTTAAAAGCCAAACGGCAGAAGACGGGTAAACTTCTGTACATAAAAGCGAACTCAAATTTTTTTCTTTTTGATCTAAGTATGCATATGCATATTCAGCATATTATAGTCCAATATAAACATGCAGTTGGGTTGATTAGTGCTGGTGTGATTGTCAAAGGGTTCCGTTAAATGAGGAAAGCGAATCTCTTATGCTCAAAAAATTTTGCAATATCATTACACCACAATTTTGCAGAGAGTTATCGATCGCTGAGATTCCTTTCAAGATGCCAGTAGCAAAATAAGTTCTCCCTTCACACTTATACACCATTTATATAGGTCAATAAGCACTTTCAAAGTAGTTGCTGATTTCTTTACAGGATGCACGTAGGAAAACATTTTCTTACCTGGAACATCTTCAGGTTTATACGCGATTTCGGAGTAGTTACTGGTTTCTTTACAGGATGCAAGTAGGAAAACAAATTCTTACGTGTAACATTTGCAGGTAAATAAGCGATTTCGGAGTAGTTACTGGTTTCATTACAGGATGCAAGTAGGAAAATATGTTCTTACGTGTAACATTTGCAGTTAAATAAGCAATTTCGAAGTAGTTACTGGTTTCTCTTCTTCATACAGGTAGGATAACATGTTCTGGCCTGGACCATCTACAGGTCATATAAGCGATTTTGGAGTTTACTGGTGTCTTTACAGGATGCAAGTAGGAAAAAAATGTTCTTATATGGAACATCTGCAGATCAATAAGTAATTTCAGAGTAGTTACTGATTTCTTTACAGGATGCAAGTAGGAAAAAAATGTTCTTATATGGAACATCTGCAGGTAAATAAGCGATTTCGGAGTAGTTACTGGTTTCTTTACATGATGCAAGTAGGAAAACATATTCTTACGTGGAACATCTGCAGGTCTATAAGCGATTTAAGAGTAGTTACTGGTTTCTTTACAGGATGCAAGTAGGAAAACATGTTCTTACATGGAACATCTGCAGGTCAATAAGCTCCGTCAGGATATTTGCTCGCATTTCAAAGGCCTAAATAATGGAAGAGCAGCTCGGAGTAGCAGGCTTCATGAGGTGCTCGAGGAGCTGAAAATTTGATGAGATGGAAAGATCGTCTGAACGACGACGCCATCTGAAGTGCGGTCACGTCAGCCAAAGTCCACGATGGCTGAAAGCTTTTCAAATTCGAGGTGTTCTCATCCGAGGAGGAATGACGAGTCGTCGAAACTTCGATGGACTTTCAGAAGTGTGATGCCGCAAAGAACGAGCAAATTTATCACGGGCATCGTTCAAATTTATCACGGGCATTGTTCAAACTTGCGTTGGTGTATGCAGGCTTTGATGGCTGAAGGTAGGAATGAAAAATCCATGAATGTAAAGTATTCTGATTTTCATCAAATGGTGGTAATTTGAGGGCACCACAAATTTTTCACTAATTACGGAGAAATTAATTTGATTTAGATTTAATCATGTCAGAAATTATGAAATCATTAAAGAAGAACGTTTTACACCCTCGCGTTCATATACATGTTTTTTCGGGTAAAAATTAAAATTGTATCGCCCATTTTTCGGATTTTTTTTAATTTCTTAGAAGCTTAGTGGTTAAACAGTTTCCATGCGCTCAATTCAATTAAAAATACTGGAGAAAACTAACAAATTTTCGAAGAACAAACAGGTGAAAAAAGAAGACATGAACAAACAATTTTCGTGACCTAGTTAGTGTTTTAGAAAATGTGTACACATTTTCTTGGTCCGTTCAATTCAGTAACGAAGTTTGAGATAACAAAATAACCAGCCAAACCCTCCAGTTCATCGACGATATTTCAAAGACATAAAGAAAAATCGCAACTCAACAACATTTGAACTTCTACAAAAAATCTCAACAAAGCGACAGCCACGTCACGTCAGCTGGCCTAACAAAGGTCAGTTTGTGACGCCATCGGTCAGTTCAGTTTTGTCAGTTCAGTATCGCGTCAAAAGTCAGTTTTGTGACACCATCGGTCAGTTCAGTTTTGTCAGTTCAGTATCGCGTCAAAGGTCAGTTTGTGACGCCATCGGTCAGTTCAGTTTTGGTCAGTTCAGTGTCGCGTCAAAAGTCAGTTTGTGACGCCATCGGTCAGTTCAGTTTTGGTCAGTTCAGTATCGCGTCAAAGTTCAGTTTGTAACATCATCGGTCAGTTCAGTGTAGCGTCAAAGGTCAGTTTGTGACATCATCGGTCAGTTCAGTTTTGGTCAGTTCAGTGTCGCGTCAAAAGTCAGTTTGTGACATCATCGGTCAGTTCAGTTTTAGTCAGTTCAGTATCGCGTCAAAGGTCAGCTTGTGACGCCATCGGTCAGTTCAGTTTTCTTCAGTTCAGTATCGCGTCAAAGGTCAGCTTGTGACGCCATCGGTCAGTTCAGTTTTGGTCAGTTCAGTATCGCGTCAAAGGTCAGTTAGTGACACCATCGGTCAGTTCAGTTTTGGTCAGTTCAGCATCGCGTCAAAGGTCAGTTTTGTAACGCCATCGGTCAGTTCAGTGTCGCGTCAAAGGTCAGTTTGTGACATCATCGGTCAGTTCAGTTTTGGTCAGTTAAGTATCGCGTCAAAGGTCAGTTTTGGTCAGTTCAGTGTCGTGTCTAAGGTCAGTTTGTGACATCATCGGTCAGTTCAGTTTTGTTCAGTTCAGTGTCGCGGTAAAGGTCATTTCTGCGACGCGATAACGTAAGACGCGATGCGGCGGTTGAGCGCGTCAGTAAAACAGTTCAGCGGCGCGCAGGGAGTTGCGCTGCAATTTATGAGCCGGACAGCGGGGATGGTGGGAGTTGGTCCGGACCTCGGGGCCTGAAACTCGGCAGACCGTTGTTACTGCAACCGGCTGTAACTTCAGCCGGCAGTGACTCCAGCCGGCAGTGACTCCAGCCGGCAGCGACTACAACCGGCAGTTAACCCAACCGACAGTGAACCCAACCGACAGTGAACCCAACCGACAGTGAACCTGTCTCTTATACACATCTAGATGTGTATAAGAGACAGGCACAGCGCTGGGTTGTCTGTACCATAGATCAAGACACAGCACAGCACGAGGTTGTCTGTACCATAGATCAAGACACAGCACAGCACGAGGTTGTCTGTACCATAGATCAAGGCACAGCACAGCACAGCGCAGGGTTATCTGTACCATAGATCAAGCCACAGCACAGCGCGGGGTTGCCTGTACCATAGATCAAGGCACTGTGCAGTCTGTACACAGCCCAACACAGCACGAGGTTGTCTGTACCATAGATCAAGCGACGTCTCGTCCAGCTCGTCTTATCTGTAATACAATCCCTGGCACAGATGCCAGCTTGAGAATATAGGGCGACTTTAGGGCAGGACTTAAAACGTCGTCAATGCAACGTTTTGGCGCGCTAATCCCGGCGTCACTGGACGCAATTTTACCGCCATGGGAACATGAGGTCCCTTTGATGGTATATTTGCTGGTAATACAGAAAACTGTATTTATATATCAGGAATGTTATATGATACAACAATATACTCGGGACAATTTTACAGCCACGACGTACTCGGGGGACCAACGGGATATTAAGTCCCTATCTCTAGGAGTTGAAGGTGCTATAGACAAATTATAAATGTCTGAAAAATTCGAAGCAACAACAATATCCTCGTAATTTTGAGCAATAGACCGCATGGAGTGCAACATTAACTGTTTTTAAATATTGATGGAAACGGAAAATTACGAAGATTGTTAACTAATTTTAATTACGCATTCTGCTGGACCCGTAAATAGAAGAGAGATTTCATCGCTTAATTTCGTTTTTGCCATGCAATTTTGTCAAATTCATCCTCGTATGCTGATCAAGTTATTTCCAATACAAGCTTTAGAAAAAAATTGAGCAACAAATAAGAATAGCACAACAATATAAGTATAGAGGTCAGCCTCAATGGAGGCTAAGAAAGCTTGCCTATATACTCTTATCTGGATAAGATAACGCTTGTCTATGCTATGGAGTTGCTACCAAGTTTCGTGAGACTCGAAGTGCTTCTTCAGTAGACGGGAACAAGCTTTAAACTTGCCGGAACAGCGGGAAAATCCCTAGCTTTTAGTGATGGTTTTTGTGTAAAACGAGTTTCAGTGCGCGAATCTCAAGAATTTTACGTTAATTTTGAAAATTTACACTTTACCTTTTAAAAAGCAGTAGATTGGTTATAATTTTTAGAATTTACAGTGGGATTATCCCTTTAATTAATGAAATATATGCTTTCTTAGAGTCAGCCTTACTGCTCAATCCGTCAAGAAGTCATGACATGAATTCTTTCAATTAATAATGAAATAATTAACTTTGTTATAACTAGAAGATACTTTCGACTCAATTAAAATTCCCGAGCCAGTTATAATCGTACTTTAACATTAATAAATGACACTTTCGCACTAAGTGACAACAAACTAAGGTTATTCATATTATTTTCAACGTATAATATCGATAGGTTCATGCGTCGTTCAAAGCGTTGACGTCACAGGCTCCGAAGCATTACGTTTATCTCAAGAGTACAGCGGCTGTACCGATAAAATAACTACGAGTTCGTAACTCAATCAGCCAATCACTGGCGGCTTTTGAAATTAAACCGCGAATCACAGACAATAAATCAGTCGCTACGTGAACTTAGGCCGCTACGTGTACTTAGGCCGCTACGTGTACTTAGGCCGCTACGTGTACCTGTCTCTTATACACATCTAGATGTGTATAAGAGACAGGTCTGTGCACAGCACAGCGCGGGGTTGTCTGCACCATAGATCAAGGCACTGTACAGTCTGCATATCACAGCACAGCGCGGGGTTGTCTGCACCATAGATCAAGGCACTGCGCAGTCTGTATACAGCACAGCACAGCGCAGGGTTGTCTGTGCCATAGATCAAGGCACTGCGCAGTCTGTATACAGCACAGCACAGCGCTGGGTTGTCTGTACCATAGATCAAGGCACTGCGCAGTCTGTACACAGCACAGCACAGCGCAGGGTTGTCTGTACCATAGATCAAGGCACAGCACAGCGCAGGGTTGTCTGTACCATAGATCAAGACACAGCACAGCAACTTAGGCCGCTACGTGCACTTAGGCCGCTACGTGCACTTAGGCTGCTACATGCACCTAAAATATTTTGATTGTACGGCCCCAGTACCTCAAGAACACGGTGGTCTCAAGTTTGCCACTTGGCAGGCGCCGCTGTCAGAGATAACTTCGTGTCAAAGCTTAAACTTTTCAATTTAATTTCAGATTAAACCGGTATTTTTAACGCATTTTCTCATTTATGAAAAAATGCACCATTGTGCTCGCCATGTCCGTCTGTCCGTCCGTCCGTCTGTCCGTTTGTCTGTCCGTCCGTGACTTTATGTTTTCGTCGACGAGAAAATGCGCTCTCTGTCACTCACTGCAGTGAGTACTGAGTTATATTTTATTTATTTTTCCGTTGATGTCATTAACGCTGAAATTGAAATTCAAATCCTTGTCACACTGATTTGACTCAAAATATAAGAAGAGAAAAGAAAAAAAGTAAAATGAACTAAAAACAATAAAAACACTAAATAAATAATATAGAAAATAATAATCTTATTACTTTTATCGTGAAGGCGCCATGAATCTGAATCCTTGAAAAAATTCTGATTTGTAGAACCATTATAATGTTTTTTTTTACATTAGTTCATATCAACCATAGTTCGACAATTCAAAACAACCATTGCTCAATAATTTATATCTATCACTGTTCAATAATTTAGAACATCTCATTCCAGAACATTTTTTACGCTTAAATTTAAGAGTTTCAGAAAATCCTGGATATTCGAGCGCTGGTTGCGCGGCGTTCGAGTACCGATAGTCAGAACCGAGGCTGCGTGGCAAGCAAGGAATTTAATGCATATTAAGGAGCATGGAAGTGTTTTGGGAGTTGCAAAAGATGTCGAGTTCATCGCCCTTCATTACCCAGGGAAATGATGACCAGAGCTGCATTCAAAACAACCTGGCAAAAAACAGGGTCTTGAGTTGAATTCACATGCAGTGCATCGAGTTGGCCTCGAGGGGTTGAGTTCGAAGACTCAATGGAAGAGGAATGAGATGTGAAGACTGAATGTAAGTACACTCCTCCATTCGCCACTGAGTGTAATGCTATACAATTATATATTCCCCGGCTCATCATGGAGTGTAATGCTATACAATCAGGCATTCCCCGGCTCACCATGGAGTACAATGCTATACAATCTGGCATTCCCCTGCTCATCACAGAGTGTAATGCTATACAGTTGTACTTTTCTCTGCCCAATTTCAGCATGCAATGTCATACGGTTAACACTATATGCTGCGCGTGGATTTATGCGTTCATGCACTGTCTGGTAAACATGGATGGAGAATATATAGCCTGTCTGTTTGAGGCCAGGTTTGTCAAGGAATTTTTGAAGCACGGTAGGCCCAGCTGTTCATGAAGAGGCCCGCGCGTTATCTTTGGCCCACAGGCTTCAGCAATGGGCCCATCAGAACGGCCTATCTGGAGGCTTATCGTTCAACAGACACTCCGGCAAAATTGCAAGGCCGGCAAGCCAGTGCAGTGATAGAGCAATCACAGCTACCTCCACTCCTGCTAGATTAAATACCGCTCCTTCCTGTACTTGTGAAACATAAAATCGGTGCAGAATGCAGTCCATATTTGGCGGCACAGTCTACCTATGCTGAGAATTTAGGTATGCTTTCCGGAATACTAAAAAATATAACTTAGTACTCACTGCAGTGAGTGACAGAGAGCGCATTTTCTCGTCGACGAAAACGTGAAGTCACGGATGGACAGACGGACGGACAGACGGATATGGCTGGCACAATAGTGCATTTATTCCATAAATGAGAAAATGCGCTAAAAATGGAGTACTCGAATGTCAACTATTTTATTTTAATGCTAAGCAATAGCTGGTGCTGTCATGTATGCTTAACCTGACAAACTTCTTTGCTACAGTTGAATGTTTCCATTTTAAGTAAGTTGTAAAACAAAAGCTCCCAAGCAGACTAAAGAGCATTATATGCTCGAATGATATAAAATGGTGTATATACCACACTCTATAATTTAATTGAATATTAAGCGAATTGAGGAAATTCTTTATCTTACAACAAAATCCCCTGGTCCGATCTTACGAACTGCAACACAAAAAAATCAGGAGGCCAATTAGGCTTTTGAATATTTGAATCGTATATTAATTGAACACTCTAGTTAAACCAACTACATGCATAACCTGGAATTATGTTCTACCAATAGCTTTTAACAAATCTGAATTGATCCAACATTGGATGGCATGAGCTGCTTTTGCAAGATCATTTACGAAAAAGTTTGTGACTGGCGCCGCCAGTAGGGCATTCCTGTGCAGAGCTTCAATGGATCCGCTCTGCAGAACATGGCAATGGTCGTTCGTTGGCATTGCTTTTGACATTATGTCGACTTGGGCGCAAAGCGATCGCACCGCCGCCGCTAAAAATTCTGTGACTGCTGCAGCTAGAACGGCTGCTGCTGCTACAAACGCTGTGGCCGCTGCAGCTAAAACGGCTGCTGCTGCTACAAATGCTGTAGTTGCTTTAGCTGAAACGGCTGATGTTGCTACAAATGCTGTGGCTGCTGCAGCTAGAACGGCTGCTGCTGCTACAAATGCTGTAGTTGCTTTAGCTGAAACGGCTGCCGTCGCTACAGATGCTGTGGCTGCTGCAGCTAAACCGGCTGCCGATGCTACATATGCTGCAGTTGCTTTAGCTACAACAGCTGATGTTGCTACAAATGCTGTGGCTGCTGCAGCTAAAACGGCTGATGTTGCAACAAGTGCTGTGGCTGCTGCAATAAAACGGCTGCCGTCGCTACAGATGCTGTGGCTGCTGCAGATAAAACGGCTGCCGTCGCTACATATGGTTTTGCTGCTGCAGTAAAACGGCTGCTGCTGCTACAAACGCTGTAGCTGCTGCAGCTAAAACGGCTGCTGCTGCTACAAACGCTGTGGCTGGGGCAGCTAAAACGGCCGCTGCCGCCACAACCGCTGTGGCTGCTGCAGCTAAAACGGCTGCTGCTGCTACAAACGCTGTGGCTGGGGCAGCTAAAACGGCTGCTGCTGCTACAAACGCTGTGGCTGGGGCAGCTAAAACGGCTGCTGCCGCTACAAATGCTGTGGCTGCTTTAGCTACAACGGCTCCGCTGTAACAGATATCAAAAATGCAGTGACTGAAACGGAGGCTACAGCTAAAATGCAGGGATTGCAGTGAATAAAACTGCTCCGCTTCTTCAACTGTTGTCGCTACTACAAATGCCGTGAATGAGCGGCTCCGCTGCAACAGTGGTTGCAAACTGCTACCGACTGTTGCTGCAATTGCTTGCAGCCGCTGCAACAAACGATGTAGCTTCTGCTGTAACTGCTTAGCCTCATCATTTAAATTCACTATTAGTGTGCGCCGTATTGTATAAATTTCACTGCATTGATCAAGAAGTTAAATAAGAAGATTCCCGAATGAGCGTAAACATTAAAATTGTCGGATATTATAATTATTATTATTGTGATTAGCAAATTGCGATAGTATTGTAATTAGATTCATTAAAACTCAGGTCATGAATGAAAGAAGAACGGAATAAATGTTCATATCATGGATGAATGAAGAATGCAATTAACATTCACATCAAAATTAACGATGAAGTTAAGATCGGTTAACGAACAACGAAGGATAAAAATAAAGTTCACACCACATATTATGGAAATTATAGGTTATCTCTGGTTGTAAGTTATAAAAATGATATTATCTTCAACTTCATTATTTAAGCCTGGAAATAAAATTTAAGTTCATCCTCCCTAGTGAAAAACTGATTGCAAAAAGTTTATTCGTAACGAAGAATAAGTGACCAATGTGCGTGCAATGTTAACAAAGTACAATCAATATAGAAAACCAGAAAATTAAATTAGGCTCTCGCAATAGATTATACTTCTTGTATTCTCTGAATTTTTGAACTGATAAAAATTTGGTCTCTGAAACGTTTTCAACGAACACATGCTGAATTTATTTGGCATGTTCGTTTAATTTCTGGTATGATGTATTAATAAAGTTTTAATCTTGGAATAAGGTAACCGTCTAATAAAATGATATGTAATTTTCTTCATCTCTCCAGTTCCTTGTATGATTATCATTAGATGATTATCATTTTATCTTAAATTTCTGAGTATGATGTATAAATAAACAGTTTTATCTTGGAATAAGGCAACCTCTAATAAAATATTATGTAATTTCTTCATCTCTATATGATGTGTTAACAAAGCTTTAATCTTGGAATAAGGCCCTTTGATAAAATAACATGTAATTTTCTTCATCTCTTCAGTTCCTAAGATGATTATCCAAACTATGAAACTACGAGAGTTGTTAAGCTGGCAAGCGGGCGGCTTTCTAATTGGCTTTCTTGTAGCAGCTGAAGACAATATCGCTGCTATCAGCAAAACGGCACAAGGAAGCCCATACGTCTTCTTTTTTTTCCTGGTCAACCTCTAACAGACACGGCTCCGTCGACCTAATCTGCAACTCGATTAGTTTTATTCTCGTCAACAAAGTTGGAATTGAATTCGGTAAACTGAAATTAGGTTAGGTTAACCAGCCAAAGAGGCCTTTGATAGCGTCCTATCTTCATGAGGGGGAGTGTGGGATATTTTAGTGGTTCCTTGATGATTTGTTATGAACAAGTTGAAATTTAACCAATTCTTAATAGTTATCAATAACTAGAACTCATTTTATTGTCACTTTTCCTAATTGTTATCAATAACTAGAACTTTATTTATTTATTGCCGTTATTTATTGTCTTTATTGTGATGTTTATTGTCGTTTGGTGCAATTTTAAAGTCTAAAAAATATTTATGAATAGAAGAATAAGATACATGTTTTACATGATTAATAAAGAACCTAGACAATGATAGGTTCATATCTAGCTAAAAATTGATCCGTGTCACGCATCAGGTTTATGGCGTAAAAAGTACCAAAATAGGAAATTGTTCGATATTCAACGGACTTTTCAAAGCTGCTAAAAACGACGAGGACTTTAAAAAATAAACTGGACGCTGAAGAAAGTTGATACATCGCAGCTGTATGTATAACTGGATGGTGAGGGAATTTAAAACAGAGCAGCTGTATAACCAATGAAGATAATACATCGCAGTTGCACAAGTGGATGATGAAAGACGTTAATTTCTTTGCAGCTGTATGACAAATGTAGTTAATACATCGCAGCCGTATTGCTGTATCACATCGCAGTAGTATGCAAGCGCACCAGACGAGAGATATTTTTCTCTCAGGGTCATTAGTTTTGTGAATTGCCGTCTAAACTAATGGTCGCAAAACCATCACCCATCATATTCCATGCTAGAGGAATATATATAGTATGTATAGAATAATTATAGTAGGTATAGAATGAGTATAGTAAGTATATAATAAGTATAGTATGTATAAAATAAGTATAGTATGTATAGAATAATCAAAGTACCGGGTATGTATATTATAAGTATAGTATGTAGAATTCCTGAGAATTGCGTCATGTGAAGAAAAGTAGGACTCTTAAAAATTTAATAGCTAAGAAAATGCATCAAAATGTAGATTTTAGATGATAACAAATTAATCATGTTTTCATCAAAAATGTAAGTAAATTTTGTGGCATTGCCACTGATACTTATTCTGATACTTATTGCATAATTGATATGCAATTAACGTAATCATTCGACATAAATTTCAGTCATATTTAAATTCGTTATAAACAAATATTTTGTTCATATCCGACAACAGACGCTCCAGGTCATAAATACTCTAATTTTAATCATAATTGATGATACTGAAAGCCATAACACGTACCGCAACGTTACGAAAAAAAAATCGTCTAGTCGCTATTTATTGAATATCTTATGATTTAATCGACGGTAAAATGGGAATAGCAATGTCGTAAAATTACTAGATTGCTCAAGTCGCAAGTTTACCAGGAATTTAAAAGCAAATAAAACAGCCAGAATATTAACCATTTCTTAAGAATGAAAACGTTTCGGAGTCCAGCTCCATCGTCAGTTCAAAAGTTCAAAACCTATAAGAAACTTAGAAACAATTAGAAATCTAAATTCACATCGAAGATAAAAACATAAATTGACAAAAAACAAATACACATAAGGAGACAGGCCTATCTATTTACAATTTCAAGGGGATATGAGCTGAAGGCCGCATTTAAACCAGGTTTCTGTTTAAAAATATACAGGGATTCTAAAATCCGTAGGTCATTAACACCGGTAGTGTAAGCTAGAACTCTGAAATCACTATCGGACACCGGAACATTGCACTGCTCGGCATGGACGCGCACAGCTGAATGAGGAGGATGCGCAAGTAATGTTCCCGTTCTAAAACTTCTGCCCTTATGCTCCGCCAGCCTAGTGTAAAAATTGCGAGACGTCATACCGACGTACGCTGATGCGCACTGCGCACAACTGTTTACTAGGGACGAACGCATAAAAAGAGGAAGAGCATCTTTCTACTTGAAGAACGAACCGATTTTGAAGTTATTCACCAATACCACCTGCAGTTTTACATTCGGAAGAGATTTATTGATCAAATCCTTCAATTCCTTAGCCATGGTCTCAGATGCTTTACCGAAGTAGGGAAAAGAACAATAAATCAGGTTCCTACTGTCACAATCGGGAACAACTTCATTATATTGCCTTGACATGAATTTCTTAATTTGAGTATAAATCAGCTGCGACGGAAACCCGTTTAAAGAAAAGATGCCGCGCAAAACTCCGAAACGTTTTCATTCTTAGGAAATGGTTAATATTCTGGCTGTTTTCTTTGCTTTTAAATTCCTGGCTATGTCGTAAGAAATGCACGTTCGTAAATAATGAGTTGAAGCTACGTAAATAAAAGTCAAATCTTGAACACCACGGTATCATTTAATGATTAAATTTCAACAAGTGTAAGAAATATGTCGCATGTACGTTCATATAAATTATATTTTCGTGCATTTAAGTTGTGTATAAAACCTTAGTGGCCGAATGGAAAAGATCGCCAAAATTGTAGCAAAGAGTTCGGTGTTCGAAACCCGCGACAACTTGTGAAAGTTCTTTTAAAAATTGGCAAGATGGCCGGGTAGTTAAGAATCGGCGTCAGGTCAGCATGGCCTAATCAAATCTAACACTATTATATTATTATATTTAAATATACAATCTGCAATAACTTAAAGCATACACAACTTCTACATTCTGCACTCATAAAGGTTCATTTCGGAAAACTTCGCAAGTTCCGGAAAAACATCTATGAAAAATTCGCTCATCGGCGATGCAAGTTCGATGCACTTGTGCACTCTGATGCACCCGTAATTTGAACTCATTAAGAGTAGAATGATTCTCTGCACTCTTCTGTACCTGAAATGTGCATCTGTAAAGAGTAGAGTGCTTTTGTACACTTTGCTTCACCAGTAAAGTGCACCCGAAAAGAGTAGCGTGCTTTTGTACACTCTGTTGCACCCGTAATGTGCACCTCACCCGTAAAGAGTAGAGTACGTGCTACTGTAAACTCTGCTGCACCCGTAAAGAGTAGAGTGCTTCTGTACACTCTGCTGCATCCGTAAAGAGTAGAGTGCTTCTGTACACTCGGCTGCACCCGTATATAGTAGAGTGCTTCTGTACACTCTGCTGCACCCGTATATAGTAGAGTGCTTCTGTACACTCGGCTGCACCCGTATATAGTAGAGTGCTTCTGTACACTCGGCTGCACCCGTATATAGTAGAGTGCTTCTGTACACTCTGCTGCACCCGTATATAGTAGAGTGCTTCTGTACACTCGGCTGCACCCGTATATAGTAGAGTGCTTCTGTACACTCGGCTGCACCCGTATATAGTAGAGTGCTTCTGTACACTCTGCTGCACCCGTAAAGAGTGCTTCTGTACACTCGGCTGCACCCGTAAAGAGTGCTTTTGTACGCTCTAAAAACCCGTAAAGAGTGAGGGGTGTACATGCCGTTCGATTGCAGCTCATTTCCTGCAGTGTTGCTCACTGACAAACCCTCGTCCTTCGAAACAATAAGTCGCGGCCCCCAGCGGTGGAAGGGCGAACTATTTACGCCGATATCTTGAGCCAGATTTTTTGCCATACGGCACCTAATTTAAGAGGGGAAATGAAACGCTTCGTGCGATAGTAAAGCACCGGTCCCGGGAGTTTCTTTGGGAAGGTTCCCATTCTTCGGAACTCTGAATGATTGCAGGAGATAGACAAAAATCGAGTTCAATATAATATATATAAGTTTCGGAATTCATTCCGATCAAAAAATGCGGCTAGAAATCGACAATCTATATATTTTGGTAATGAAAGAATAACTGCATAAAAGGCCTTTACTTCTCCAAATTGAATATTTTCTTCTACTTGGAAATCTATTTTCAACTTCACCTAATAATTGAAAATTATTTAAAATTTAGATTCTTTTGCTCGTTCTTAAGCAACCGATTGGTAGATATATAACTAAGTTATAGTAATTGATTGATAAAATCCCTAAGTCACAAATAACCCCAGTCAGTATAAGTTCTTTCTTCTAAACCTCGACTTAGATTACGAGAAGGAAAGCAAAATTCCGACAAATTTGGTCAGGTCGCGTAGTGTGATTGACGGCCGGTGGACTCATCAGGTTTATAGTCAAGCCTTGATTGAAACACAATCCTCTGATGACAGACTGGAAATAATCTTGGTCACGACCGCTCACCGGCTCAGTCTATCCACAGTCAGGCTCACCATAAAGGTTTTTTTACGATTTGTTTTTAGGATTTGAGGATTTTACGATTACGATAAAAATACTCACCTGGGTCAGAATTTTAGACCAAGAAAATATAAATTAAAGGACATGACTTTTTAATGGATGGGAAGACGTCCGAAACTGCGGAAATTTCTTGATATTTAAAATTAAATTTTAACAAGAAGAATGGAAGTTGACATACGAAAAACTAGTCTAACATGCACCAATAATTTTAAATAACAAGACATGTTAGAAAAAAAATTCGGGAAGAACTTCGTAGAGGGTAATTGTTGTAATAGCGACATAACAAACAATGTCACTATTTAAGGAACTATTTGAATAGCACATCTCAGGATCTTCAGATGATGATCATGAGAACGATCATGCGAATGATCATGCGAATGATCATGAGAATGATCATGAGAATGATCATGAGAATGATCATAAGAATAATCACCTCATGATCATTCAAGAGGACGGCAAATGGGTCGTGGTTTACGAAATTGTCATGCAAGATACAAGAGAATAACAATAGAGGCAACATAATAAAAGCATACGATGTGCATGAGATGCACGTAGCATAGTAAATTCAAAAATAAGAGGCCCACGAGATGTAAGAGGCCAGCGAGGCACTAAAAGCTCGTGGGTACAGCACCAGAAAAAAAGCGAGGCCACCAGGGACACAACGCACTAATTAAGAGGCGCAACAGAGGTCGCCTAGAGGCGCAACATAGGCAAAATAGAGGCACAATAGAGGCGCAACAGAGGCGCAACAGAGGCGCAACAGAGGCGCAACAGTGACGCAACTGAGGCACAATAGAGGCGCAGCAGAGGCGAAACAGTGGCGCAACAGTGGCACATTAGAGGCGCAGCAGAAGCACAATAGAGGCAACACAGAGACACAATAGAAGCACAATAGAGGCACACTAGGGGCACAATAGAGGCACAATAGAGGGACAATAGAGGCGCAACAGAGGCGCTGGGAGCAGCTTCGGGCGGCAGGATCTCGCGTCGGTGACACTTGAAATTTAGCGCCGCAATTGAACTCCTCAGCGGCTCGAGTAATCAGCGGCTCAGCTGGTGCAGCTGGTGCAGCTGGTGTAGTGGTGCAGCTGGTGCAGCTGGTGTAGTGGTGCAGCTGGTGCAGCTGGTGTAGTGGTGCAGCTGGTGTAGTGGTGTAGCTGGTGTAGTGGTGCTGCTGGTGCACCTGGTGTAGTGGCGCACAGGTGCAGCTGGTGGTGGGTTCAAAAGTACAGGGTTCATGGGTGCAGGGTTCAAGAGTGCAGGGTTCAAGAGTGCAGGGTTCAAGAGTGCAGGGTTCAAGAGTGCAGGGTTCAAGAGTGCAGGGTTCAAGAGTGCAGGGTTCAAGAGTGCAGGGTTCAAGAGTGCAGGGTTCAAGAGTGCAGGGTTCAAGAGTGCAGGGTTCAAGAGTGCAGGGTTCAAGAGTGCAGGGTTCAAGAGTGCAGGGTTCAAGAGTGCAGGGTTCAAGAGTGCAGGGTTCAAGAGTGCAGGGTTCAAGAGTGCAGGGTTCAAGAGTGCAGGGTTCAAGAGTGCAGGGTTCAAGAGTGCAGGGTTCAAGAGTGCAGGGTTCAAGAGTGCAGGGTTCAAGAGTGCAGGGTTCAAGAGTGCAGGGTTCAAGAGTGCAGGGTTCAAGAGTGCAGGGTTCAAGAGTGCAGGGTTCAAGAGTGCAGGGTTCAAGAGTGCAGGGTTCAAGAGTGCAGGGTTCAAGAGTGCAGGGTTCAAGAGTGCAGGGTTCAAGAGTGCAGGGTTCAAGAGTGCAGGGTTCAAGAGTGCAGGGTTCAAGAGTGCAGGGTTCAAGAGTGCAGGGTTCAAGAGTGCAGGGTTCAAGAGTGCAGGGTTCAAGAGTGCAGGGTTCAAGAGTGCAGGGTTCAAGAGTGCAGGGTTCAAGAGTGCAGGGTTCAAGAGTGCAGGGTTCAAGAGTGCAGGGTTCAAGAGTGCAGGGTTCAAGAGTGCAGGGTTCAAGAGTGCAGGGTTCAAGAGTGCAGGGTTCAAGAGTGCAGGGTTCAAGAGTGCAGGGTTCAAGAGTGCAGGGTTCAAGAGTGCAGGGTTCAAGAGTGCAGGGTTCAAGAGTGCAGGGTTCAAGAGTGCAGGGTTCAAGAGTGCAGGGTTCAAGAGTGCAGGGTTCAAGAGTGCAGGGTTCAAGAGTGCAGGGTTCAAGAGTGCAGGGTTCAAGAGTGCAGGGTTCAAGAGTGCAGGGTTCAAGAGTGCAGGGTTCAAGAGTGCAGGGTTCAAGAGTGCAGGGTTCAAGAGTGCAGGGTTCAAGAGTGCAGGGTTCAAGAGTGCAGGGTTCAAGAGTGCAGGGTTCAAGAGTGCAGGGTTCAAGAGTGCAGGGTTCAAGAGTGCAGGGTTCAAGAGTGCAGGGTTCAAGAGTGCAGGGTTCAAGAGTGCAGGGTTCAAGAGTGCAGGGTTCAAGAGTGCAGGGCTCGAGAGCGTAGGGTTCAAGAGCGCAGGGTTCATGAGGGCAGGGTTCAAGAGTGCAGGGTGTGAGAGTGCAGGATTCATGAGGGCAGGGTTCAAGAATGCAGGGTTCAAGAGTGCAGGTTTCAAGGATGCAGGGTTCAAGAGCGCAGGGTTCATGATGGCAAGGTTCAAGAGTGCAGGGTTCAAGAATGCAGGGTTCAATAGTGCAGGGTTCAAGAGTGCAGGGTTCGATAGTGCAGGGTTCAAGAATGCAGGGTTACAGAGTGCAGGGTTCACGAGCGCAGGGTTCAAGAGTGCAGGGTTCAAGAGCATAGGGTTCACGAGTGTAGGGTTCAAGAGTGCAGAATTCAACAGTGCAGGGTTCAAGAGTGCAGGGTTCAGAAGTGCAGGGTTCAGGAGTGCAGGGTTTAGGAGTGCAGGGTTTAAGAGTGCAGGTTCAAGAGTACAGGGTTCATGAGTGCAGGGTTCAAGAGTGCAGGGTTCAAGAGTGCAGGGTTCAAGAGCGCAGGGCTCATGAGTGTAGGGTTCAAGAGTGCAGGGTTCATGAGGGCAGGGTTCAAGAAGGGTTCAAGAGTGCAGGGTTCAAGAGCGCAGGGCTCATGAGTGTAGGGTTCAAGAGTGCAGGGTTCAAGAGTGCAGGGTTCAAGAGTGCAGGTTTAAGAGTGCAGGGTTCAAGAGTGCATGATTCAAGAGTGCAGGGTTCATGAGAGCAGGGTTCAAGAGTGCAGGGTTCAACAGTGCAGGATTCAAGAGTGCAGGGTTCATGAGAGCAGGGTTCACGAGTGCAAGGTTCAAGAGTGCAGGATTCAAGGCAGCAGGGTTCAAGAGCGCAGGGTTCAAGAGTGCAGGGTTCAAGAGTGCAGAGTTCAAGAGTGCAACATTTTTACAACACTTCTCTTTAACTTCACTTCTTGTCTGTCTGTCTGTCTGTCTGTCTGCTACAAATCTTATAATCGATATTTAACACACTTCTACCTTTCCAATCGATCTGAAATTTGGCACACTTGTGTAAAGTTGGAGACAATGCATGAATCAAATGTCAAAATAAAAGATTTTAAAAAATAAAAACTTTTTTTTTCATGTTTAAAAAAATTGAAAAAATAATTTTGTCAGCTACAAATCTTATAACTGATATCTGACACACTTTTACCTGTCTGATTGATCTGAAATTTTGCACACTTGTGTGAAGTCAGAGGCAATGCATGAATCAATTAATAGAATAAATAATTTTGAAAAAATTTATATATTAAAAAAATTATATATACCTATTAAAAAATGTAAAAATAAATTTTTTTAATTTTCGAAAATTAGATGAGAAATTCATGTTACATCTGTAAGATTGAAGATACTGGATTCTTTGGAAGTGTTGTCTTTAAAAAGTAATTTTTAAACGTATATTATTTTATGAAGGAATATGATTGATACTTACGATGCGATTTTAGATCAGAATTACAATTTGACACACCCAATTAGAAGTCCGAGTACGCAAGATATCGTTGAATATTAATATGAAAAAATCGTTATATTTTTAATATGATAATAATAATTATAATTAGTAAATAATGTTACTAATATCGTCTGATAGTGAACGAGGGCAAACGAGCTCCACACACGAGAATCCAAATTATAAATACTTAATCTAGTTAATCAATGAATGCTAACTAATATGAATTTGGACGCACTCCCGGAAGGTAAATTTCTGGAAAAAAATCATAGAATAAATAAAACCATTCATATCCACCCCTCCAACAGGAGACCGAAGGTTGAAAAGATAGTCCTCTAATTGCAGATATGAATTAATATATATATATATAGTCCGCACTTTCTTCAATTCTTCAATGATGAATACTGAGTACTAAATCAACTTCTTACTAGTAGACGATGTACTTAACTACTTACTTAAATTTAACAAAAAAATCTTAGCAGAGATGGGGAAGTTATATAAGTAGCAAAAAATGGCGTCCCAATAAAAGAAGCTGCACGAGTGGTTGGACTTTATCCATTATCCGACGGTCTGGATATGTTCATTTGCAATAAACAACTTAGCTCGACTTCCTCTTGAACTCAAGAACTAGTAAATGCAGCTCGCAATTGGTGCAAGCTTAACAGGCCAGCTAGACAGTGATTTAAAACTGCCGTACTACATATTATCTATACCAGCCGTATTAAATTTTTTTCTATAACAGCCTTAAGTCTCATTATTTATATCGGTGTTCTTTCTCATTATTTTTATCGGCTGAACTACCTATTATCTATGTTCGTTGTACTGCATATAATCTATAACAGCCGATCTACAATTAATATATATCATCTAATATAGCCGTGCTAATTATTTAGAGACGAAGTGATTTTCAGCATGAATGGAGATCACATTTTAGTGGCTATAACCGGAGCAAAATACGAGATTAAATTGTGGAGGCTTTCTCGAGTAATAGTTTTTCTGTTTGTTTACAGCTCATACAAACTCAATAGCGTAAATGGATAATATAAAAATAAAATGAAATTGCATGACATACTTGCCAATTAATTTGTATTAACGTAGATAAAAATTAATCATAAGTAATGCGACAGATGAAAAATACGATTGGCATTAATATACTGAGAAGATCCACACAAATGGAACTGTCATTTCTGTATTGATTAAGTAAGCCTGACCGATACATTTCTTAATAAACGATCTTGCTAGGGAAACTTCTCTACTGAACGACGATTAAAGAATATATATTTATCAACGAGGAAACAATCCTTTTTCAATAGATTATTATATAAGAGGTAAACGAGATGAAACTCGAAACCTAATTAGCAATGCCGTTGTCTAAAATGAGTAAAAATATTTCTTCAAAACCTATAACATTAAACAATTGAAATCTTTCCTATGTTACCAACCTGATCACAAGATGCATCAGCCTGACCACCATTTAACGCTTACCTGCACAGAAAATAAATTAAAGATCAAATATATTCAGAATAAGTGGATTTGCATACGAAAAATCTTACGAAATTATCAAACGCTATTTATAATTAGTTAAGTTTTTATTCAAAATACTTTACTGAGTGACAAATTCAAATACAAATTATAGTGATTTTGAAGGAGCTAAGTTTGCTTACGTTATTCCTAAAAATTCTAGGCTTTATATTTAAACGAGGAAATTCAGAATGAATGTCTGCCAAGTAATTAGATACTAGCGAAAAATTATTGTATTGGCAATCGTTAGAGTTTCTTCTAATCAGGAAATTTATATCCCTAGAATTGATTTTCGAATGCGTTTTCTTATGGCATTGGTATGTAAAATTATATTAGGCAATTCTCAGCATCAAAGATAATGATATTTTTTAGCAATATTAATGGCAAAATGAAATTTTTTTGAAGCTATGTTCAAGCCTCAATAAATCTTTAGGTAGATACGTGAATTGAGAGTGGAAACTATACGGTATTTGCGCCGAACATTTAGGTATCTAATAGTTATGCAAACTCACCTGCGTACTACACAAAAGAATATTAATTGCACACGTTTAATATACAAAAATTGTCTAATTTTTCACAATATCACGTTCATGAATAAAATATCATTCTATTTCAGCAATTCAGTGATTCGTGAGAGCGATTAGAAGAACATGCAACAAAAATATCTGATGAGTCAATTTTTTCCTCGAGACAAATTAACTGCAATATTTATTTGTGGTTCAAAATATATTTAAAGACTCAATTATTGGTGGCTCAAATACGATATTAATTGCGAAAACACAAAAAACAGCATCCAATAAATAAATAAATAAATAAGAACTTCAAAGCAGAAAAATTCCGGTCATGAATTTGACGAAGCATCATTAAATTTTTCTTCAATTTGTTTTCGCAAAATGAACAAAAACTGTAAACAAACAAGCGAACAATATGGTTAATGTATCATGGATAGCCGGGTTTCTATTTGTTCGAGTCTATAAAAGTTAGAATGCGTGGGGCGCTTTCAAAGCAGCAAAAAGATCGTGTTTTTTAACACAAGTTTTGTTGTTGAAGGCATTTTGTTGAGGATCCGAAGAGCTCATTAAGAAAATTGCCGAGTGCATCTGCAGCAGGCACGCAGTGCTCTGCAAGTTGTGGAGGTGAGCGGTGCCATTCGTTTAAAAATTAACTGCATTGCGGTGGAGACTGGCCTGCCTTTACCATCTGACATGAGAGATTTAGCTTTGTTTTTTTTTTCTGATGATATCTGGTGATAATGCGGAATTTATTGATAAAATCCACATTATCTTACCCTTATAATGGTAATTTTTTCGAATTCATAATAATTAAGTTTTTCATAATTTGGATAGACACATTTCCTGCCTTACCATCTGACACGAGAGACTTGGCTTTGTTTTTCTGATGATATCTGGTTAATACGGATTTTATTGATAAAATCCACATTATCTTACCTTTATAATGGTACATTTTTTTCGAATTCATAATAATTAGGTTGGAAATTTTGAAAGAAACTAGACGGCTGGGATACGGAGAAGAAATTTTTTTATCTCCAAACCATTAACTAATAATTGACCAGTAGAAGTCACAAATAATAACTGATAATTCCATAAAAATTCAGTTCTAATAAAATCGAGTTTACATAAAGGACTAACGTCACGTGAGAGCATAGTTCAACAGTTCACTGGAAAATGTGCTCTGTTCTAAATAAATTCTGTACGCAAGGCATTGAATACTAGGAATTAATTTACGCATTTCTCACTGTATGCGTATAAAAAACTTTGCCGCAGTTTAAATGGGTCGAAACCTTCGTTTTTACTCAGGTCACAGGAATACCACGGTAGAACCTGAATTTTCTCGTGTTGAACGAGGTTCACCCCGCACTTAAATCAGTAGAAGTTAAGGAAAAGGGGGGCAATCTGTAGCGCATGGATGATGCATCGTAGCATGGAGGGAGCAGTTGCGAAGCGGTAACAGAGTTACTGATTGATCGATGGCTTGTTACCTCTGGCTAAAAACTGGCCCCTGCACGCAATTGTTGCGTGCAGGTTGGGGATTTAGTAAAAAATATTTTCATGTTTCTTAAAAATGTGTATTTTAAAGGCTATGATAAGAATACAATGTACGTAAATATAAGCATAAAATGGTATCAGATGTAGAATAATTTTTGAAATCTAAATACAGCTAGTGATATTTTGATAAATTTTTTCTACTGCAAGACAGTATGATAAAATATAAATTTAATAAAAATCACGATACAAGTAAAATTTACCTTATACCCTGAATTTTGAGTTAAAATACATATTTGACTCATTTCTGCAGAGAATGCAGAAGCTTCCACACAAACTCTAAGTACGCGCTTAGGAGATTTATTTTCTGATGTCTAATTCTAAAATAAATTTAATGACAAAACAATCGTGCTGCCAATATTCAATTCGCAGTGTATTTGATCGTGAGGATCGTCATTGCCAGGAGCTGTTGACGACAGAGCAAAGAGAAGTCGCTTTGATATATTCATGGAATCCCCGCAGTGTAGCGGATCGAATCTGTCCCTATGAAGTAAATTTAGGTGTAATATACCCAAATAGACTGCATACTGAAGTTAAAATCGATATGTTGCTATCAAATCGGTGCATATGAAATATATTCATGTGGAGTATACCCAAATTGATTCCACACTGAAGATAAAAACGATATGTTGCTTTGATAGCACATGTGTACGATGGTAATAAGAATATATTAAAGCCTGATGTGATTATACGGTATTCTCGAAAATATTATTTGATTTTGCTGAATAATTTAAATGGAAAGTATGCTGCTGAATGATATTAAAAAATATATAACTCAGTACTCACTGCAGTGAGTGACAGAGAGCGCATTTTCTCGTCGACGAAAATGTGGAGTCACGGACGGGCAGACGGACAGACGGTCGGACATGACGAGCACGATGGCGCCTTTTTTTCCATAAATGATAAAATGCGCTGAAAATCGCAGCATTGAGTCCAGGTTGGGTTTGGAGAAAAAAGGTATGATTAAAATTAGAAGCAATATGGTACAAAAATTAAATCGCGTAAAATACAATTGATAGTGATCGAATGATTTAATTTTTACGTATGAAATATCTATTTAAATTATCCCATTACACACCCAGAGAAATCAATTTTCAAATTGCATGCATATCAATGCTCTGTCTAATAAGTCTTGATAATGAAAAAATAATTGAACTATCCGAAAACTTCAATAATTCTTTTCACAACGCAGACGGACGCAAATCCTACGAAGCTCAGTTGCAAGCTTCGGGCGATCTGTCGCAAGTTTTCTATTAAACTTTAGAAGTAATTTTCCCCTTCAGTGGAGAATAGAAGCCGTCAGCTGTTAACTAGGAATATCGAAACTCTCGTGGAAATTCAAGTGAGAGCAAAACCAATGAATATTTAATTTTTTCAAAGACTTTATACTTGGGGTATAAAATATTTTTATACATTAAAATATTTAAGTAAAGATCAGAGAAGCCATTATGTCTATAAAATTATAGCGAATGATTTTATTATTACTAATAAACTTTCCTATTATTTTTAAAGCAGAATGTGATGATCAGATCTTATTAAACCAACATGAGTACGGTAGTTACAATTCACACAAAAAAATTGAGAAAAAATATACAATATTTTTTTTTCTCCAGAAACAATTGTATTATTTTGTTCGTGTGCGTATAAATCGCGAATCAAAGTAGCGTAACGAACACCTCGACAGCCGCCACAGCGACCGTATTAATCGACCGCCACAGCGACCGTATTAATCGACCGCCACAGCGACCGTATTAATCGACCGCCACAATTACACGGGGGACGAAAGTTGGCTAGCGTCATGCCACAGGCCGGCAGTTGCGGTGCTAACACTTACCGAGCACGCAACCTATCCTGCCAGAATAATGGAGGGTAGAATGGAATATGGGACGAAACCTGCCAGAATAATGGAGTGTACAATGGAAGAATGGAATATGAAGCGAAATCTGTCAGGATAATGGAGTGTAGGAGCGAAACCTGCCAGCATAATGGAGTGTAGAATGGAATATGGAACGAAATCTGCCAGAATAATGGAGTGTACAATGGAATATCGCATGAAACCTGCCAGAATAATGGAGTGTACAATGGAATATAGCATGAAACCTGCCAGAATAATAGAGTGTACAAAGGAATATGGCAGGAAACCTGCCAGAATAATGGAGTGTACAATGGAATATGTAACAAATCCTGTCAGGATAATGGAGTGTACAATAGAATATGGAACAAATCCTGCCAGAATAATGGAGTGTAGAATGGAATATGGAACAAATCCTGCCAGAATAATGGAGTGTACAATGGAATATGGCATGAAACCTGCCAAAATAATAGAGGATTATAATATTATTAATTATGATTCTTAATTCTATTCTGAATAAAATAGAAGAATGTAATATGAAGCGAAATCTGTCAGAATAAGGGAGTGTAGAATGTAAGAATGGAATATGAAGCGAATCCTGACAGAATAGAATTATGGACTGTAGAATAAAGAATGAAATTTGAAGCCTTTTCTACTTACGTAGAAAACTAATATAATCGGCATAGAGTCTCGTATTTTTTCGACCACTTGTTAGAGCATTTTTCTCAATTATTGAAAAAAGGCGCTATTGTGCTCGTCATGTCCGTCTGTCCGTCCGTCTGTCCGTCCGTCTGTCCGTCCGTCTGTCCGTCTGTCTGACCGTCCGTGCATCCGTGACTTCACGTTTTCGTCGACGAGAAAAATGCGCTCTCTGTCACTCACTGTAGTGACTACCGAGTTAATTTTTTTTTTATTGTCAAGCCAAACACGTACAAAGTATTTCAATATCCGTGAAGTAGTGGAATTTGTGTCGTTCCAGCTTATCGTCACCCTATAACCCTCTCCACTCTCACCATCAGTACGATCACCATCACAATATTTACTGTTCCAGACATTCGGTTTAGAATTATGCATTCAGAACATACAGTATATACATTAATTTACGCTACCATACGTTCATTTATGAATTTGTTAGGGAAGTTTTTAAAAATACAACTGCAGTTGCCTAGATACTGAGTATCATTCATTTTCAATCAGGTAATCTTGTTTTTTAAGAATAAATAAATCAATAATACTGTTCACAATAATAATTTTTACATAATCCAGTTTCATATAATAATGAAAATAATAATTATAATATTTATTACTAAAAGAGCTGTTCCTAACTACGTGCATTTAACTCCCATCTCTCACCAAACTCACGTCTTGAAACTGCAATGGCATAAAAAAAAATTTCACGAAGAAAATTAAATTTATAGATTAAAAATTGCATTTAATTCTGCGTTCAGAATCCCTCCCATTCCTTCACAATCCTTTTCCAACGTCCATGATTCAATCGAAAAAAGTCCTGACACGACCTAGGTGTCGTGTGAACTAAAATCTGAACCCAAACTGTCAACTCATGCAGTTTACAACTCACTAAATAAAGTACTAAGTATTTTTTCAGAACTACGTACTCAGTATTCAGAATATTACGAATTAAGTATTCAGTTTATCAGTATATTATTTCAGTATTCAGTATATTACGAAGTATTTTATTGAGTAACTTAATGAATAATGTAACCGTGCAAAAATCATGTGAAAAATGTTTCTTCCACTGCTGAAACGCTTTAAGTACCGAAGAAAACTGTGAGTCGATACACGTACGTACGATTAGTTTCGTGTAAAAGAGTTAGTAAATTCGCCGAGCACTCTGGTACTATTTGGTTATTGCCGTGACAAGAGCAAGACTGGAGTCACGACACAGACATGCACTCAAACCAGCAAAACTCGTGACTATAATGGCATGGAAGTTTTACGATATTGTTCGTATTTTGGTCTAGTACGCCGTGAATATTGTATGCCTTAAGAAATTATGTCTTGCGACGTTCCTTGCGCACTTAAAGCTCAAATCTTTCAGTCAATAAATCAATCACTGGCTACGGCACACTTTTGGCCTTCTTTCTGTACTGCACAATGGGTTATAAAGTTATAGGTTCATTGTTGTTAGTGATAGCTACAATTTGGATGCAAAGGCAATTCACAGTTTCTCTAATTTCAGGCCAATTTCTGCGAATGTGAACGAGCACGAAAATTGTACTTAAAATTGCTGTGGGCATTTAGTCAATGCCCAATGAATACATTTTGCTTAATAATGTCACCTCGACTTTTTACAAGTTCCTGATGTGCAATGGAAGCTTCGTGCAACCTATCACTATTTGGACTATTTCCTTCATCATCCAAATGTAGGCGTCACGGTTGATAAAAATTTCTACTGCAATTTTTCTCGCACACATAATTCCAGGGTTTTCAATTTAGCAGAAATAATATGATTATATTAAGCAGACAGCGTGTCCATTATCATTATTGCACATTTCCTTAGATACCAACGAATAAAATGACCTAAAATAATTCACATAAACCAGGCAAAGATCAATACTGACAGTGTTTTAGTTCTTATCCTCCAAGAAAAAAAAACATTCATCCAGAGAAGCATCTTCATCCAAGCGTTGGTCATTCAGGAACTAACCTCCAAGTAATTAAGAGGCATCAACATCGCAGACACCAAGCCATAACATCCCACATTCTGATCATCCACAAAAGAAACCGTGCATCCAGAAAGAAGCCGTCCATCATCATCCATGCATTGGTCATTTAGGACGCTTTTTAAGTACAGTCATAAAGCGTAATCCGGCGGTCATCAGGAGTTTTAGGACTCGCATCCTTGTGATCTTTTAGGGATGCTTCTTTGTTCTTATGGTAGTAGCTTCCTTAGTACATTGGCACCAGGCAACCAACGTTTAATCGGCGGTGATTCAACATTTAATCAGCATTTGATCAACGTTTAAGCAACGTTTAATCAACGTTTAATCAACGTTTAAGCAACGTTTAAGCAACGTTTAAGCAACGTTTAAGCAACGTTTAATCAACGTTTAATCAATAATTAAGCAACGTTTAAGCAACGTTTAATCAACGTTGATTCAACCAAACAATGTTTATTTCAACGTCTATTTCACGTCGGCTGCCTGGTGGGAATTAATTGGAATCACTGACAATATTCATAATACCCCGTCTTAAGAGATAATTTTTTTGTTAACCTGAATATTTTGGAGAAATTCGGTTTAAAAATTGATGATTTTATGAAGATACCAGACAAAGTTTTGTCATGAAGACCAGTGGAGCAGCCGTCTGACTTATGCTGTCGATGGCTAACGAAAAGTTACCGTCTGTTCCATTGAATATTGCATTAGACAATCAATAATTTGGTAGCTCATAATCGCGTTCTCTGATATTTATTGCAACGTATATTCAGTGACAACGTGTCATCATATTTTGTAATAAATATTATCTCAGAACATAATTGGCTATATGTTCCTTTCTTGGAGGTATCTGAAGCATCAACAACCCAATTTAATCCCATCTGATATTTTATTGAGAGACATTATCATTTTGTATAGATCAGAAATGCACATGCATATGCATTCTGAATGAATTCATTCATTATTGAGTGACTTATACCATATGAGAAAAGTTATTTTGTAAGGCATTTTGAGAAGGCTTCTGCTGAGTAACTTCTATGATCCTAACTTGGTAAGGCGAGTCATTTAATAAGAAATTACTGAAATTTTGTTGCGAGAAACAAAAACTCTAACAAGGCTTTAGTTTTAATTGGTTCCTAATATCGTGCCTGTCTGGCGTAGCCTCAAGAGATGAATTGCAATAGAGAGATTGGAACTTAAATAAACTTGAGTGTCGAAAAATCAGTTGTATTTTTTACCATGGAAAAATATTAATTTGCTTCTCAGAAGATGTTGGCTAATGTTGAGAAAATATCAGTTTGTTGGATATCGGCGTGCATATTATGAGATATTTGTTCGTTTAACAGAAAACAACTGTTAACTGTTCGTTTAGGAGAAAAGAACTGTTCATTTAGGAGAAAACAACAGTTCGCTTGGGAGAAAACAACTGTTCGCTTAGGAGAAAACAACTGTTCGTTTAGGAGAAAACATCTGTTCGTTTAGGAGAAAACATCTGTTCGTTTAGGAGAAAACAACTGTTCATTTAAGAGAAAACATCTGTTCGTTTAAGAGAAAGCAACTGTTCGTGTATGACAAAAACAACCGTCCGCTTAAGAGAAAAAAACTTATTGTTCATTTAAGAGAAAACATCTGCTCGTTTACGAGAAACCATCGGTTCGTTTAAGAGAAAACAACTGTTCGTTAATATAAAACATCATTTCGTTTCAGAGAAACCATCTATTCATTTTTTTAGCAATTATCAGTTCGTTTAAGAGAAAACATCGGTTCGTTTAAGGGAAAGAATCGGTTCGTTTACGAGAAAACATGGCTTCGTTTCAAGAAAATATCGGTTTCTGTAAATAAAAAACATTGTACACGAGAAAATACCGGTTAGTAAAAGGAAAAAGTTTGGTTCGACAGAGGTAAAGGTTGATTAACTTTTGATATTAGTTGCCGGCGTTTTCAACTCTATTCAACAACAATGAATTGCCATTCAATGCTACTCTGTACAATGGTTGAAATATATCCTTAGCAGCATTCATTAAAGTTTACGTATAATTTGCAGTCAGAGAAATAGCGCTGAAACGGAAAAAAAATTCTATAACCATTTCATTTCTGCTTATATCAGCAATGGGATTAAATCGTAAGTTCAATTTGAAAGCAAAGAAAAAAACACGCGAATTCAACTTATCTTTACGTGTTCCATGAAGATAAGGTGAATTTACCTACAATTTTATTACCCATTCACTGAAAAATGAATTGACATTTTTACTTAAGGCAATTTTACACTCCCGGTAAAAAGGATTATGAGTGCTATGTCCGTTCTCTACTTGTGCTGTGAGTAAGAAAGTGCTTTATCATTTGGACAATGACTCAATAATTTTATGCGTGCCTAACTTGTCCTCCGGGCGCGTCCTTCTAAGATTGCATTGATCAATCTTGAGGAATCTTGCAATCTATGATTGCATTGAACAATCTTGAGGAATCTTGCAATCTAAGATTGCATTGATCAAATTTGAGGAATCTTGCATTCTAAGATTGCATTGATCAATCTTGAGGAATATTGCAATCTAAGATTGCATTGATCAGTCTTGAGGAATCTTGCAATCTAAGATTGCATTGATAAATCTTGAGGAATATTGCAATCTAAGATTGCATTGATCAATCTTGAGGAATCTTGCAATCTAAGATTACATTGATCAATATTGAGGAATATTGCAATCTAAGATTGCGTTGATCAATCTTGAGGAATATGCATTGATCAATCTTGAGGAATCTTGCAATCTAAGATTGCATTGATCAATCTTGAGGAATCTTGCAATCTAAGATTGCATTGATCAATCTTGAGCGGACCTCAAATTAGATGCGCACAACATTCGCCTTCGCCGCCAAAGCCCTCGTCAAATTCCCTGTCAGGAATCGTTCCCGGAACGCCATTGGGAATGGCGCCATTCCCATAACGACATGCCAATTTGACGTAGCAGGCAAGTGCGGCTAGCGCTATGCGCCAATATGACAACAAATTATTACGAATAATGTGACACGAATTAATTTAGTTCATGTAATGCAAACTAATTCAAAACGGTGAACTAAATATAATAAATAATTTAACTTATACACTGTCATATACTGTGAGAGATGAGTTTCATACATTTCGAAAGTCATATACAATAATGAATAGAATAAAGAAAAAACAAAACAATAAGAGTATTATATTCTGATTATAATAATAAACACTTCAGACAATGTACAGGTACTTTTCAGGGCCATAAATGAGCGACCACTGGGAAATGCAGTATAATAATGTGAAACAAGTGAGATCAAATAGTGCAAAGCAGAACTGACAACCGGCTCAAGTGATCATCAAAATCGGATGAATGTCACGAGGCTGTAATATTGACAAAGTTAAGTCCATAAACTAATACGGGGCTATAATATTGACAAGGTTAAGACCATAAACTGGCACGAGGCTGTAATATTGACAAAGTTAAGTCCATAAACTAATACGGGGCTATAATATTGACAAGGTTAAGTCCATAAACTAATACGGGGCTATAATATTGACAAGGTTAAGACCATAAACTGGCACGAGGCTGTAATATTGACAAAGTTAAGTCCATAAACTAATACGGGGCTATAATATTGACAAGGTTAAGTCCATAAACTAATACGNCATTATATAATATAATCATAATATAATATAACATTCCAATTCCAAGCAGGGGAACGCGTAAAAAGCGTCGTGGTTGGGTTAGAGTTCAATATTGGAATTGAACTCAATGTCCTCCGTTATAAATGGCATATATGATTCTAAAATCAAATTATTTGGATGCATGTTCTATATGAAGCTATCAACTCCAGTATCAATATTGGAATTATCATACTTATTTTTTATTCAGTCCTTAGACTTTCTAACAGAGTAAAGATTACCTGCCTACATTCTTCAATATATTAATTATATAATAACCAATCTGCCTACACAGATCCCGTCTAACATGTTAAGGCGATTAGAGGTAAAGCTCGTAATTCCACTTTCGATCAGTGCATTCATCACTTACTAATTTCGTAATCGTAACTGAAGATAAATCAAACTCATTTTAATTTTATTGAATCCAATAATATATTTGCATACAAAAATGTAAGGGAAAAAACAATTTGGAGTATATTCTATATCTTCAATAGTAGAATATATTATGAATAAAACGTTCGGCATGCATAGACCACGTATAATAATTAAGGGAGCTTACGGCAAGGCAGTCGGAGCATTGATCGGCCATCAGCGAGGCGTGAGGCAGCAGGCAAGATTGATGACGCTGGAGACGTCGTGCCGATACTGATCAACTTAGGATATTTGCAAGACGTTCACCGTACGTCTCAGGTACCCAATGTTGAGTACGTTTTCTCTACAGACGCTCGAGACGTCGTGTCTGATCAACTTAGGATATTTGCTAGACGTTCACCGTACGTCGCAGGGACCCAATGTTGAGTACGTTTTCTCTACAGACGCTCGAGACGTCGTGTCTGATCAACTTAGGATATTTGCAAGACGTTCACCGTACGTCGCAGGGACCCAATGCTCAGAACGTTTTCTCTACAGACGCTGGAGATGTCGTGTCGATGCTGATCAACTTAGGATATTTGCAAGACGTTCACCGTACGTCTCAAGGACCCAATGCTGAGTACGTTTTCTTTACAGACGTCGTGCCGATGCTGATCAACTTAGGATATTTGCAAGACGTTCACCGTGCGTCGCAGGGACCCAATGTTAAGTACGTTTTCTCTACAGACGCTCGAAACGTCCTATCTGATCAACTTAGGATATTTGTAAGACGTTCATCGAGCGTCTCAGGGACCCAATGCTGAGTACGTTTTCTCTACAGACGCTGGAGACGTCGTGTTGATACTGATCAACTTAAGATATTTGCAAGACGTTCACCGTACGTCACAGGGACCCAATATTGAGTACGTTTTCTCTACAGACGTTGCAGACGTCGTGCCGATACTGATCAACTTAGGATATTTGCAAGACGCTCACCGTACGTCTCAGGGACTCAAATACAGAGTACGTTTTTTCTACAGACGCTGGAGACGTCGTGCTGATACTGATCAACTTAGAATATTTGCAAGACGTTCACCGTACGTCTCAGAGACCCAATACTGAGTACGTTTTCTCTACAGACGTCGTGCCGATACTGTTCAACTTAGGATATTTGCATGACGCTCACCGTACGTCTCGGGGTCCCAATGCTTAGTACGTTTTCTCTACAGACGCTGGAGACGTCGTGCTGATACTGATCAACTTAGGATATTTGCAAGACGTTCACCGTACCTCTCAGGGACGCAAATACGGAGTACGTATATACAAATATATATATATATATATATATATGAGAAATGCCGAGCAACAGTGATTTGAATCTCACTATGACTTATACATACGCATGCATAAATGCGACATTACAAGTTTAGAAACTCAAGATCTCTTAGAATGAGTTATAACCCTTACTAGATATTGTAATTGTTTAGGCTGTTATGTCTGTCAATGATTCATGTTCATAACTAGCACTATCAGGTACATCAACTCGAACTATAGACACAATATTCTAAACAAACACAATTTGTGACAGCAACAATCTTGTGACTGTTTTTTGGGGGGTTAGATTAATATTATTTGTAAATGAAACGCTTGATTTTCAAGTTTAACGAGTTTAAATGCAAATAAGATACAAAGGTTTATATATGCAAAAAAAGGGGGAAATGATACATACTGAAAAACCAATTTCAACGACATGAATTTGTCGTTTTCTCAGTTTTAGTGCTTATAGTCAAATCATGATTTCTGGTAAACCTAATAAAATGTTTACTTTATTGGTTAGTAATACGAATTGCGCTACACACGGCTTTGCTTATTTATTTTACGTAAGCAACAACGGAAAAGCGAGTCCGAATGAACGCTCTAGCACGATACCCGGCTACGCAGTGTAGCTCTAGAAGCCCAGTAATCCGGCAGATTTGTTAAAGGATTGGACTTTTCTCCGCGGAATCCTAGGAATTTCGAAATGGGTCTCGAAGTAGCTTTAGCAGGAAGCTTTCGCACAGCCAGCACTCGACATAACCGAGCTGAAATTAGCAAGAATGAAGCTAGGTAGGGAATTAGCAAGTGTGTCATTGAATTTCAATGCGACATAGAGGCAGCCGATCGAGAGTCTTAGCAATCAAATAATTTTCTTAATCTGGTCTACTTACGGTGGCTGATTATCAAATATAGTGGGGCTAATTTAATTGAGCTATTACGTTAATAATAAAAAAGGAACCCGGCGTTTCTCAGGATAATTCTTATAGTTGTCTCGAAATTCCATTCTATTTTATAATAATTTAGAAGAAGAAAACAATTCGTATTTCAATGTTTTATTTTAATCTTTTTGCTAAGTCAAGATTACATATTTTACCTTTATATATAAAATCCATATTTCTTGGTGAAATGCCAGTACAATTGGCATCTTGGATATTCACATGACAAACCAAATATATTTAGTAACATTTTTTGTTGACCGAGCTAAGAACCAACGCAATTCGCACTATCATAATAACCTTCAAGATGTTATGCGAACATCAGAACGTTTTTTTTTTCTTCAAATTACGGTATAACTTGAGTAACATTGATGCAACCGCCGTCTCGTAAGTGTTTAACACTACTCAGTTTCAAAGTTCGAATTCTCAATAAATGTTATTTTCATAATTCAAACACCATTTTTGAAGTGCTTGGTGATGAGAGAAATCATAGAAAAAATGACTTGGGTACAAATCATGATGATGTCTGCTAATCAATAGATAAAATATGAAGACGGCCTTATCAATGATAACGAAGAGGCTTTCAATACGACCACAGCATGTCATTCAATGGCATGATATAGATGATAATTAGTGGAATAAGATGGTAATTTGAGGTATTTAATTCCAACGAAAGGCGCTTTACCAATTGACCTTTTATTGAGGTATGATTTAATATGTTTTGATTAAGGTTTCTTCATGTATGATCAATTCCATTATAAATAATTAATTGCACTTTGATGTTTAACTATATTGATAAATTACTATCCAGTTCTGGCCAAGATTTAATCTGCTGTAAATTCTAGATGCAAAATCTTCCCGGCTAGGAAGCAAAAAATACCTGCTGCATCAGTAACGGCTAAGAAAATGAGACAGAAAAACACCTCGTAAGTTGACCGACTGCAAATAGATCTATAATACAAGACTAATTTAATCCAATAATCCAAATAACCGGTTCAGAATAATTTGAAGTCCAAAATCAAACAAAAATCATGAACACTCAATCAATAATTGATCGAAAACATGAATTCTTTCGTTGAAATTCAACGCTTATATTTTTATTCATTTTTTCTATAGCCGCTATTCAAATGAGACCGAGATTAAGGTAAATATACCAATGTAAGTCATATTTACCGATGACTCGCTCCAAGTACTAAATTTCACGCTCTATTTGACTTCCTTTCAAGGCAAATAGAATGGCACGAAGGAGCGTCTCTGGGATTGGCCTTGCTAATCGTTTTTCAATAAAGGCGCCGTGAGTGGCAGCGTATAGCTCCGGATCCGCGGGTGTGGACTCGGAAAAACGCATGGATCAAGTTGTCCAAAATGTGACACGCTTCCCGCATGTAGCACCGATACGACTTTCTATCGGGAAAAACTGGATAAGGATGACCCACGCAAGGGAAAAAAATATAACTCAGTACTCACTGCAGTGAGTGACAGAGAGCGCATTTTCTCGTCGGCGAAAACGTGAAGTGACGGACGGACGGACTGCGGTCGGACGGACAGACGGACGGACGGATAGGCGGACAGACGGACAGACGGACATGGCGAGCACAACAGTGCATTTTTTCCATAAATGAGAAAATGCGCTAAAGAGGGTATTTGGACAAAGTCTTGATTATTTTTATGAGTGTGGTAGGAATCGTTATGAGCCGCGGGCAGAACAATAATTATAGCAGAGCGAAGGGTGACGAGCGAAAAATTAAATACGATCAGAAATATGGAAATGGTTGATGAGAAATGAAATTGAATGAAAATAAAAAAGTCACTAGATTGCTTTAATCGCAGATTCACTAGAAATTTAATAGCGAAGAAAACACAAATGAAAATAAAACGGAACAGAGAGTAAGAAGATAAAATGCGAGGGGGATAGAAGCAAATAAGGACACTCGTCATTATGCTTCCCAGATGACCACAAAAAGAAAACAAAAAAGCCACAAATGAAGAACTTACAATAGATTTTTAGTTAACGAGGATGAATAGGTGGAAACGGAATGAGAAAAAAGGTAAGCATAAAACAGGAAACTAATTAAATAGGAATAATATCATCAGGCCGTGAATGATGTAGGATTCAAAAAAATATAGGAATGATATAGGATTCCAAAACGAACTAATTAAATAGGAATAATATCATCATGCCGTGAATGATATATTAGAAACGGAAGAAGCCGAGCTTTAGTGAGGTCAGGATTCTAAAACAACTTAAAATCATCGGTTGATGATAAACTATGCTAAGCTCGGTTGATCACACCTTGGTAGCCAATAAACCGGCATAAATTTCAAATAGGGTAAGCTGGAGAAGCCATGACCGCAGTAAATCAGAGCGTCAGGCCCTCAAAGACACCACACGTTAATCTTACGAAAACTGTCGATGTTCACAGACTTTAAATCATCGCCTGTCGATGAGTTTAGCTACTTGCTCGTGAGGCTTGATGGGTGACGGCTATATGGCTATACGAGAGGTATAACCGGTTGGCGTTATATGAACGGTCCGGTTGTTAGCGATGCTAGATGAATGACGGTTATATGGCTATGAAGGAGAACGGCCCGGTTGTTGACGGGTGACGGTTATATGGCTATGAAGGAAATCAAACCGGTTATGTTATATGAACGGTCCGGTTGTTGACGGATGGCGGCTATATGGCTATGCAGGAGGTCTAACCGGTTGGCGCTATAAGAACGGTCCGGTTGTAAGCGAGGCTTGATGGGTGACGGCTATATGGCTATGT
This sequence comes from Hyalella azteca, assembly GCF_000764305.2. Classification (NCBI taxonomy): domain Eukaryota; kingdom Metazoa; phylum Arthropoda; class Malacostraca; order Amphipoda; family Hyalellidae; genus Hyalella; species Hyalella azteca. The sequence goes on from NW_025941703.1 coordinate 163,851, forward strand.
AGGAGGTGTAACCGGTTGGTGTTATATGAACGGTCCGGTTGACGGATGGTGGCTATATGGCTATGAAGGAAATCTAACCGGTTGGTGTTACATGAACGGTCCGGTTGTTGACGGATGACGGCTATATGGCTGTGAAGGAAATCTAGCCGGTTGGCGTTATATGAACGGTCCGGTTGTTGAAGGATGGCGGCTATATGGCTATGCAGGAGGTCTAACCGGTTGGCGCTATAAGAACGGTCCGGTTGTGGACGGATGACAGCTATATGGCTATGCAGGAGGTGTAACCGGTTGGTGTTATATGAACGGTCCGGTTGCTTGTGATACCATACCTCGTGATACCGGTTGCGTGTGTTGCTAGCGAGGCCTGACGGGTGAAGGCTATGCGGCTGTGCCGTTATGAGTTATAATAACGGCACGGTATGAACCGTGGCACGGTTGAACCCTCTACAGCGATGATATAATGATATGAGGTACATTAACGGTACGGTTATAACGACATATATACCCCAATGCAGCTATAATGTAATGAGGATAATCAGCCCGCATCAACGGTGGCAGGATAAATACTTGGCAGTTTATGAATGACAAAGAAGTTCAAACGCTGTTATTAATACCTGTAAGTTCAACGCTCTGTATTTAAAAGCGGTGGGCAATTTTCGGAAGCATACCGAGGCTTTGAGTGTTGATAAAAACATTTGAAACTGTTTACAGTTAAAACACTTCAAATTGTGCTTATTATAGATATATGATGAAAAACATTAGAAAATTAGAATTAAGATGTACCAGGACCATTTTCAGGCGAAATTTTATTTTGTATATATTTTCACAAATAGTTTGAAGAAACTGCAATATTCATGTAGTAAAATCGAACAAAGAGCGTCATTTAATTTTTGATTAGGGCAGCGATTTGATTTACTGAGGTAAAAACGAGGAGCATTAAATGTGAGAAAACGTTCACTTTTATTTGTAGCAGATCGTCGGAAAGCCTTAATTAAAATTAAGCGCCTTGGAAGATTTTTCATTCGCTGACAGTTCCTCGAGACCGAGACCAGCTGATACTGAAATATTAGGCACGTACGAGATAAAAAAAAATTGGTCTCGCTTGTAGAGATATACTCTGCATTTAATTGGAATTGAGATAAATTTAGCTGCGAAAAAGAGCATGAATAATATGCTTTACCGATTATGTATTTGCGGAAGGAAATTTTTTTAGATAGAATTAAAAAATATGGTATTGCAATAGTTTTCTTCAAATCATTATTTATTACTTTCGTACTAAATGTCTATGCTCGAACAAAATAGAAAACTTAGTAGACTTAGTCAAAATAGACTTAGTCTAATTTAAAAAAAATTTCATTGCAATCAAAAAATATTTTGGAAGCAAGGGAGGAATTTATTGCGATGTAATTTCTTCCTAATGGTATTGATATCTACAAGCAACATATTTATAATGTCAGTTGTCCTATCAGTAATCATTTGCTATTCGAATCTTGTCAACATCGAGAACAAACAAATTAATCGTAGCAATCAAGTTTCAAACTATGAACAAAGTTTCATGCTTGCCTTCCATTACTCTCCCTCAGATGAACTTTTCAGGTTTCCCGATAGTCGAGGATAAGCGAAGAAATATATTTTAATATTTTGTCTATTATTCAATAGTTGCAAAGTTTGACATTATGAGCCAAGTTGCCGAGGCTGCTGAGCCTTGCAGATCCTGGTAGAACTCTGTGCTTGAGCGTATACACAGAGAGATAAGTGGGTCGTTGTCTAAATAGTGATGCAGTATTAATGTGATGCAGTATTAATGTGATGCAGTATTAATGGGTCATCCTCAACCAGCTTGGCCCAGCAAAAGGGTGCATCTGTGGTGCGTGCAAAAAGTGTAGGCCTTTTAAATGCTCCTTAAACATACAATTTGATCTTGTACTATTTTATGATTGAAGCTGAAAATTTAAAAAGTTTTTGCATTATGTAGGCTTATGCTAATCACAAAAAAAAATATGTTTGTAGTGATTGTAGTAAAAATAAATTTTCGGCTTGATTACGGAAAATATTCATTTTATGTTACACAAATTATACTTGGAAATAGAAAAAAATTAACATTTCAACCCATTAAATAGTTGTACACATTTCTGGGATATACGTAGGAATAACTTACTCTGAAATTTCACAAAGAATATTGAGAAATGAGCAATATATCACAATTTAATGGCATTCATCAGTGTATTTGCTCCATGCAATTATCCTGGCTGAAATAACCTCACTACTGCGTTTAATGCCAAGTTTACTTGACATTAAACAAAATTAGTTGTCAAATTAAACTAATATTTCGATTATTATTTGGAGTATTATCACGCAATTTTATTTAAAGGACAAACCTAAGCCAAGTTTCAACACACAAGATGGATGCATGCGATTCAATTTCAGAAGTATTTCAGTATATCTTAGAGACCAAGCATTAGCTGAAGGTAAACTCGTATAATGATTGTATTATTTCCTTATTCGTACTCCTGTTAATTTATTATCAAGAAAAACATGTCAAACCATGTCACACTTTTTACGTTCCATGCTACCGTCGAGCGACTCCGAGCGTAGAAGACCATTTAATCGAATTAAACTTCGGGCTCATGCGTGGAAAACTCCGTTCTGAAACTCAACAACTTGGACGTTTTCTACCTAAAAAACGCTCGTTCCAGGGGTGATCCGTGGAAAAAAATCAATAAATCAAATATTGAAAGTGGGGAAATGAAGACGCAGTCTCAATTTTTGGAAGTTCGTTTTTCTTGCTGCAGAAAAAGCGGCCTTCCGATGCGGGATATCAGGAGCCGTCTATACGGAAAGCGATATTTGAGAGTGCGAGTAAGAACTAAGAAATGAAATTCTAGCTAAAAAAATATCCCGGATATTCCCTCGACTAAAATTGTCTGGGCTTGTGCATTACTGACAGTTGAATGAATGGAAATGCATCCAGGTAAAATTTTAACTTGATCCAATAACTACGTCAAAAAACATGATGTAAGTGAAATTGTTTGAATTTGGTTTTGGCCCAACGCCTTAATTAAGGATCAGAAACGCAATCATTCTGTACCTACGCCAACCGCTGCCGATTTTTGGATTATTGTACTCATCCCAAAAATAACAGCAATTTATAATATATGGAAAAGTAATATAGAAATATATTCTGAATCCGACTTTTTGCCTTCGGATAGATGGGAGTAAAGCCGGACGTCGTAAATTCGATCAGGTCTTTTGAGAGGAAATTTTTATTGTACAAAACTGGAAACGTTTTGCCAGGGATCTGCAAGAGATTTGTGCTGTGTCATCTCACGAACGGAAGCACGAAGAATGAACTAGTACGTTGATAATGCCATGAATTTACAGGTAAAACGCCAATCACCACCGACAAGAACCTTTTGAGTTCAAGTGGATGTTTACCGAAAGACATGCCGACATTCATCAATATGAATATCAACGCTATGAAAAAATCTTCAGTTCGTTTTAGTTGCATGCTTGTTTTCAAGTTTATGATTTTAGGGAGCATGTGTGTAGTAAATGTGAAATATTATTTTAGCACTAGTTATATATATTATATATTCAGCACTATATATATATACATTATTCAGCACTACTGACATAATATTCAGCACTAACGACGGTTTATGACAGAGTAAATAAAATAGCAACGCTTAGACTCTCTTGTTAACAAAATCTATCGTAAGAAATTATACATGTTGAGCAATATAGATGAAAATTTCAAGCTCTCGTCCGAGTAAACGTTGTACTCGCTACTGATATTGCTAGATAGCGAGGCAAGCAGACTGAAGTTTATCTAATCTCGCGCGGCATGCAAGCCGGTGCTGTCGCTGGCTGATGACAGTGAAGTGTTCTCGGACTAATAATGCTCGAGAAAACAAGTATAAACGCAAATTATCATAGATAAACACATCAGAAAATTCAACGAGCACAATTGCCGACAGGATTGTTAGCACACTTCAAAATATATTTTTAAACTGCATTATGAACTTACGACGACTTTTGTCAAACACAGCAAACATTTGGGTTATTTTATACTCATTTAAAAAATGTAATGTGAAAATTACATTATATTGACATAAATCCCATTTAAAGCAATATACTCTCTGAATTACAATTTCGAGCGAACAACAAATATTTGTTGAATATAAAAGTTTAAAAACTAAAAAACGTCACAATGTCGTGTGTATGACGAGGTTGAAATAATCCCGAGATCCAGAAATTTATTTGTGTGCTTTGAAGTTCTAGTGCAGGACCGGTTCTAGTTTGAATGAAATAACGAGTGCAGCTTCTCTAGTACAGTGTTATCACCGACCCGTTGTTATCTTATCATTAAAAAAGGCCCGAGTCGCCATGTCATCTCATGGTAAATTTCTTGATGATTACTTCAAGACAAAATATTGGAGACTTAATAAATTGTGCATAATAGTATATACAGTTCCAGAATATTTTTTTACATTTTTAACCCGTAAGTTTCATGCAATGGATATCATAATTAGGATTTTTTCTTTTGAAAACTAAAGGCCACTTAACTCTAAAATTAATATAAATCAACGATTTAACATGATTAACGAATCCCATCAAATAAAGTTTACTTCAACATTTATTCATTAATTCTGCAGCAAATATGCATCCATCAGTTGCACATGAGCTTTTTTAAACTCCACAATTCGGCATCCATGCGTCATCATAGGAGCGGCTCGGAAATCCTACGAAGTCTGTAAAAATTTTTAGCGTCACAGACCTGCAGCTGCTTTAAACGGCATAAAAAATAAAATTCATGTTGGATCGCTCGAAAAAATCCGGCAATTGCTTTGAAATTGGCAGGCGCTCCAATTCCGTTAATTGAAATCTTGAATACCCAGTAATGGAAGCTGACATCACGCAGTCTGAATGTAAAGCGAAACTACCAGAATGAGATGAAAAAATTAATTCCCTGTCCAATTAAAAAAAATCATAACTTTTTGCTCATTAACTTGGATGTTATGCATATACGAGTGTTATGGACAGCCGAAAAATTGCGGTTCTAAAGAGCTATTAAATTGACTGCAAAATCACTGTGCAAAATTGAAGAGAGAAAAATTTTTAATTGTACGCTTTCCAGGACAGTTGATAATCAAGGGTAAATTTTTTGAGGCAGCAGTAGAAATTTTTGACGAGTTCTCGGAAATAACTTTATTTGTTTGGACCGATAGTTAAAAATCATGGAAAATATATTTTGGAGCGTCAAAAAACTATTTGGCAGCATACAATGCAGGGAAACTTACTGAGGCGTAAAATTAATTAATTAAATAATTAATTAATTACCTTGTCTAATTATTTAAATTGTCGTAGTCAGCAGTTAAATAATGATGGGTGTACATAATATAAAAATAGTCAAAACCATGCAAATGAAGAATCAGAAACATATATGTATTGACATTCATATTATATGATAATATATACTGATAAAATATGATATGATATCATATATTTATCATATTAAATGATAAAAATATCACTTCGTTTAGATTAAATTGCGGCAAGCATAGTCTCAGGCTTACGAAACCTAAGTTCCCTTGGCACTTCTGGACATCCATTTTGAGAACCGACTGAACTTAAGTGCGCTCAAATTAAATAAAAAATCTATTAATGGACCAGAGTTCAGCACGCATTTTGGTGACTTGGCTAATAATTCTAAGCAATAACGCAGTAGAGATTGAATTTTGCAAGAAGAAATTCATTAAAACTCGCCGTGTAATTTGCTCGAGTTTCAGAACTCGTGGTGAGAATTTTCTAGGCCAAGATTGTATATTCTGTTTAATTATGGCGACTTAGGATGGAGTATAATTCCTTCATGGAAGTGAATTATGCATGGATATCTTGTCCTCAAATTCACTTCTGTACTGAAATGTTTAGAGGCTTACAAACTTGTCTGGTAAAGAATACCAAATACAAATAGTAACACTCGTAATTTATAATTAAATTTCGACTAAAGAAATTCACTCATTAAGCGTTATTCTTTGCCAAACGTCCTAATTGTAAATTAATAGTACCATATTATATTTTTCACTATTATACTTATCATTATATCATACATCATTTAACATCTTAAATTTCATAATGTCGTTAAAAACACTGCAAATATTCGTTTCCAAAACACTAACCCATCATGCATATGTTAAAAAATCTTTCAATACTAAACATATCAGCAATTATATTTAGTAACCTCCTAAGCCAAATATAAGAATAATTGCTATAGTAGAAGGGATCAAAAGAAAAATATCTCTATTATTTTCACCATTTATTTTTCTGCCAGGGAAGCAAATCTTGCGGCTGGAGTCAAGCGGCTTCAGAATTGTTGTCAATGTGGCTCAAGTCGAGAATTCCAGTCACGCCTCGAAGGGACTCTTGAAAAAAGCAGCTCTTGTCTGAGCAATGCCGGAGAAATGGTCGAACATGAACCAGCTTCACCCGTTCACTTGGACACTTCATAAAGCAGTTTCTTTCCTCTTGAGTTTCTTAGCATTGGCTGCTGGCCTTCAATTTCCTTTTTATGGCAGACTTGAAGACGAGTGCGGGGACTCCTGAGACAGACAATGTCGCTGCTGAGGCGTGTGATGACGTGACTTGGTTAAACGCAAAAACACCCATTTACTTCTTTCTGATGTGTAGCAGTGGTGTAAATATTCAACCGAAATTTTACTGCTCATGGTTTTCATTGCGTAAGGAAATTTGACACAAGTGAACTACTTATTTATTATACATGTGAAATAAAATGAAAACTTCTATTTCTGATTACACGATAAAAAATTCTGAAAATCAGCCAATTGCGTTACTCGTATCATCTCAAAAATGTCACAATTTAAAATCAATAGTCTTACTATGACCTTTTGTTACAAAAAACTAATATTCCGCCATAAAAACACTACAACACCACGGGAAATATATCTCAAATCGAATCAACCATCTTCCCCGAAGTTCCACCACTCTAAATAAGACGACCGCTGATGGATCCCACGTCACAGTTCGCCACAATAGAAATCTCCATTGCGAGCCTCACTTCGAATGCTCGTTTGCGTCACCGCCACGCACATTTGTCACACTTGCGACACTCATTTGCTGTGTTTACCTGGGATTCATTTACCGCACGGAACCCGCCATTTGCGCTCTGTTTGCTATACGCGAAGGTTGTGTACAGAGCGCGTTTGCTCTCTTGTTCGCCCACGTCTCGGCTCGTGTGTGGACCTTAAGATTGGTTGTGTGAGGTCCAGAGGCCTCAGAGGCTGGGCTGTGTGAGGTCCATAGGCCTCGGAGGCTGGGCTGTGTGAGGTACACAGGAGGTACACGTGCGAGGTACTGCGTGAAGTACATAAGAAATTTGACTTCAATAAATGAGCTTCGAGGACCGATTCTTGGGAAACCAGAGTTTATGGTGCAACCAGCGACCAACATAATTACCATTTCCGAGTTCTTACCTAGAGAAATTAATGCTTGGAAAGCTAAAGTTCATGCTAAGCTAAGTGAAACAGCTTCGTTTCACTTGATTGACAGGTACATTTTTACCAAGCCATCTTTGCACTGCAGCAGCGTCTCACACAGCCATACATGCACTGCAGCAGCGTCTCACACAGCCATACATGTGTACTGCAGCAGCGTCTCACACAGCCATACATGTGTACTGCAGCAGCGTCTCACTCACAAAGTTGGCCATAAACATAATCCAACGAAAGTGAAGCCTTTAAAGAACATTTTAGCGGCAACCTCTCGCATGTCTACTTCAATTCGAGCAACTTCCATTGGATTTGAAATATTTACATCAGCATTTGACTCATGAATATTTTAGCGCAGAAGGCTCGCCGGCTTGCGAGAGTTTGCAGGGATAGGCTTGGACCAACGCCACTTCTTGAATTTCCGTTGCAAGAAAGCCATACTTGAAAGGTGAAAAACTTTCAACATGAAGATGCAGTGTCAATATAAGTATTATTAAAAAACGACATATTGACTAGTGGTAATAGAATAGCGGAAATATTTGTAGACGATCATTGTCTATTCTTGAATTTCCGTAAGAAGAAAGCGATACTTGAAAGGTGAAAAAATTTCTCCATAATGATACAGTGCCATCAAGTATTATTAAAAAAAGAAATATTGACTAGTGGTAATAGAATAGAGGAAATATTTGTAGACGATCATGATCTAGGAGCCGCTGCAGTGTAGACTATTATATTTATAGTCGGAGGACGTACAAGGAGCAAATATCAGAAATCCTAAAATTTTGTGGAATAAAAAGCGATAATTAGTATAAAAAGCAACAATTAATTGACCGTGCCAAAATCAATTTTATAAGCAAAGATAAAGTTTTCATGGGGGCATTGCAACTCAATACTATTGAAAAGGTATCCCAATCTTTGAATGTCTTGCCCCCCGAAAAGCCAATATATTCCAATGGCAAACAGATTATTACATTGAAATAACTTGCTGAATCCTAATTGAACCAAAATAGTACATGAAGAGTGTCGAACTTAGAATTAATTTACTATATATTAAAATTTCAACCGAACTAAATGGCTTCAAGTTAAAACAGCGAAATCCCTTCTTGAAGACTGGCACTCCCACGGCATCCTAATTCAGCGTTGCAATCGATTGCGCATTGCGGAGGCTGCAACAAAATAAAATATACTTTCTCATTGCCCTGCAGCTTCAATCAATTTAATACTTGAATCAAGCTGGAAATTTTTCCGAACTTTAAAATTTTAATTAAGATAAACGAAATCCAATAGGAAGTACTCATGAATGAACATTCTTCTTTCATGAACAACGAATCTCGGAAAAAAGAGGATTTAAACATATTCCATTAGCTTCATAACGTTTGCATGGATTCGCAATATGTTTTCATCGATGGCTAAGAATTAACAAAAAGAAAGATTGTATAATTAATTATTCCGTTCAGTATTTCACTCACTAATTTAGTATCAGCCTAACTGTGGCAAGAACAAGACTTCAGGAAAGTAAGGCGCTTAATCCAAAAAAAAACATGATTTTTTTCGATGAATCCATTCCAAAAAAATTCGGTTCCAAAAAATTGTATTTTTTGGATAAAGCCTGGCATAGACCAAAATTATAGATCAGTCGATCACGCCAATCAGCCAAAGAGATGGCTGAGTAATTCAATGAAAATAGCGAAAATTTCTACAATTAATTTGACCACAATGGCTCCAATTTAATTAAAGAACGTCTTCCATGAAAATACATGTAATTATTAAGCGAAAAGTACCATTAAAAATTCCATTAAATAAATTGCAACAACTTCAATTCTCCCGCGGTTTCATTTAGACTGATGCCGACATTGAGCTTGGCATTGAGACAACATAACTATTAATATTACCAGAAATTTAAAAGCAAAGAAACGCCAAGTTAATTCACTATATCTTCACCAAAAATGTTGATTAAAATCACCAGTTAATTCACCAAAAATGTTTCGGAGGCCGGCTCAATATCATCAGTTGATTGGTGAATAAATTTAGCGAATTCGCTTGGCGTTTTCTTTGTTTTTTTAATTCTTCGTGACCTTGCGATATAAACAGCCTAATAGCCTAATAATACAAGTACCTACTACTATTAGAAACTGGCAAAATGTGAGCTGTAAGATGACGAGTACATATGTTAGGTTACATGGCATAGAGAACATATCTAGCGGGCGCAAGCAGAGCTATGGCCGTTATCACGGACACGATAGAGGAACCGTGTTCTGGGGCCAGACATGTGTCAGGTAATGGAGACCGGCTATTGGTTTGGGGGAGCCGTGCCCCTGTACTCAAACTACATAATAAAATATCTACAGAAAATTTTAAATTTCTTTAAAATTTTGAGTCAATAATTTATTATTGATGTTCATAAAATATCTATAAATAATTTTGAATTTCTGTAAAAATTGGAGTCAATAATTTATTATTAATTTCATCTTATTTGGAGGCTCAGATATGATATGTTTTAGAAAGTATTTAGTTTCCTCGCTAAGTTGTTGGAATGAGACGATATTGAGGATATTATTAGCGGTTAGAGACATGTATTTTTTAGCACCTGTATAAACGTAGAGATCCAGTATTGACCAGACATATTGTGTGCGTATTTCTCGCTTCATAACAGCGTCGTGTAGATCAAGTATTGATCAGACATATTGTGTGCGTATTTCTCGCTTCATAACAGCGTCGTGTAGATCAAGTATTGACCAGACATATTGTGTGCGTATTTCTCGCTTCATTATAGCGTCGTGAAGCACACAGATTTACTTTTCAGCGCCAGGTATAAATCGACACGAGATTTGTCGAGTCAGCGAAAAGCTACGAAGCGATTCGAAAACTTTCAAGCGAAGCCCCGTCTTCAATTACAATGCAGGAGCCGGTAATGAATGGGGAGGAAATTTCGGGGATAAAACCGAACATCCATAAACTGACGTAGGTAAAAACCTGTACGCTGTAAATTTCTTACAAGAAATGAGTGGCAATTCATCGCAATTTGAGGAATGGATTGCTGCAAGCAAGACAATTTTTCTAAAACTTATCCATGTGACATATCAGAAACGAACTGTCAGAATCTCCGGTATCATTTGCCGTCGATCGTCGCAAAGATCACTTATTCAGAACTTTACTAGGCCTACCAATGCCAATATTTTTAACGATCCAGAGCAGGCATGCAGCAAGACTCTTATCTTCCGATGGTTGCGATACGTTTTTTTATTAGTCGTACCTTATTTCTTCAGTTTGGTCTCCCAATGATTACAATTGGAATTTTATTACCTTGCTCCTTTGGTTAGGCGACAGGTTTTTTATTGTCATGTTCCTTTAGTTTAGCGTCCAAATGATTTCGATCGGTATTTTATTATCCAGTTCACTTAGTTTGGTCTCCCGATGATTGCAATAGGTTTTTTATTGTCAAGTTGCTATAAATTTATATTTTATCGTAGATATCAGCTTTTTGTTCTTTTCACTTGCAATCACACCGGTTTCGTTTACTATTAATTCTGTAAGGCAAAATTACTGTCGATATTCACGCGAAATATTGCGTGAAAGAAGCAGTATTTAACCAATCTAACCATGATTCCACTTCATGAAACCAAAACATTTTGAACTCTGTGATTGTCTTACACTGTCGGTGATTGTTTTACACTGTTGTGAAACTTACTTTAAATTACGAATAAAATTCCCTCGAATATTGTATTCATCATTATATAACAAAATTTATTTAGTGAATAGCAGATTATTTTATTGTGGTTCAACAGGGAACCGAATCCGATGTTAAGAAAATTGAAATTATACTGAAAAATTGTCCACTTTCAGAGATTGAGCTTGTACGTAATTTTTTGAAAAAATTCTGATTTGATCCTTTCGTTTCTTCAATACACATTTGAACAAACTACAGATTCGCATATGGAAAAATTCTTTATCTTGCGCATGTACTGTGAAAGTGAAGCGTGGTCTACAATTGCAGCACCGAAATCAATGTTTCAATACTGATATGAAGACAATATTTATAGTAATATGAGTCCATGTAAATTCTAAGAACACTGAGGAAGATTCAGACACCATGATAGACTTTGATCAGCTATGGATGTTTTAATGATATTAAAGATAATGTTTATAGTAATACAAGTCAATGTAAATTCTGAGAAGACTGAAGAAGATTCAGACACCATGATAGACTTTGATCAGCTATGGATGTTTCAATGATATTAAAGATAATGTTTATAGTAATACAAGTCAATGTAAATTCTGAGAAGACTGAAGAAGATTTAGACACCATGATAGACTTTGATTGGCTATGGATGTTTCAATGATATTACAGATAATATTTATAGTAATATGAGTCCATGTAAATTCTGAGAAATGAAGAAGATTCAGACACCATGATAGACTTTGATCGGCTATGGATGTTTCAATGATATTACAGATGATATTTATAGTAATATGAGTCCATGTAAAGTCGGAGAACACTGAAGAACATCATGATAGACTTTGATCGGCTATGGAATGTCGGAATCGTAGCTCAGGCTCCATTGTTAGCATTCCCGACCGACGCTTGACTCAGCCGCGACGAACCGGTAACCGGAAGCCGTTGCCGCTAGAGAATCTAGAAGTGAACCCTTGCACAATATGCCCTGAAAATATTATAGTTTAAAAATATAAATCATTCGCGTGGGAATGAGATGATTTTAAAACAAAACATTTTGTTTACATGTTTTTAAATGTTTATATATAGAGTTTTAAATAAGTTTTCAGGAACAATTTTACGACGCGAATCGATAAATGGAATGGATCTGATTTCGCTTATGGTATAATTAGAAATGCGTCTGAACTAAAGATACAAAAATTCTTACTGAATGACAAATAAAAAGAAAAATGTTTTACTTATGTTCAAACGGCAATAATGAGTAGGTTTGGCGATCTTCAGCTTCAGATAAATAATGAACTTGTATTTGAATATAAATACGAGTTAATAGCTTCCGCGTCGTTAATGCACAAGAGGTATTGAATTCGTTCGCCTCTGCCAACTATTGAACTGAAATGATTAATTTACGTATTATTATACATTAGGTCATTATGACCATTGCTGTTTAAAGAATATTGCAAAAGATTACGAAAGAAGGTTCAACTGAAAGGAATCTAAGTAATCCTAAAACTGCAGGTAATTCGGCGGCGAGAAGCCACAGGACTGGTCACGTTCTTCGAACTCCGGCGTTTAGGGCAAAACTTTGGAAAAGCGCTCACCGGGAACATAAAATTGTTCCGCCATCCGCATCTGAGATGCCGAAAGATGATTGGGTTCGAACAAATTTCAATAAAAGTTGTTTCCATTAATTCATTTATTGTTTTACATATTTTCCGTGCTTCATTTTCTGAAATTTTAAAGCAAAGAAAATAACTACAAATTCACCATTTCTTTATTAATTCAATTAAATTTAAATAATTAATTTTATATTGATGCATTTGATATTTGATATTCGAATGTCAACAACTCTGTCAACAGAGGAAAGGAAATTTAAACTTTGTAAACGTATTTAGAGAAAAATTTTATTTAGAGAAAGGAGTTCATGTGACTATATTGTTTTATATCTTATGTTGAATTAAACGGGTATTTTTAGAATCAGCATTCATTATCTCAACTCTTATTAACATTATTCGGGACAACGAAATTTTAGTTACCAAAAAATTCTTAAATTGTTTATGAAAATTCTTAAATTGCAGGGATAATTAAGTATGTAAATGGCGGGCTAACCTGCTAGCAGATAATGAGTGTAAATTTTGTCAAGAAAAGGTGGAGTTAAATTGCATTATTATATTCTACCGCGAAATAAATGGGGTTCAACGGTATCTGTGGGTATAAACGCATCATTCATTAAAGTTTATAATCATTTACGCTGGGATGAGTGTTCAGTGTTCACACCTCTCATGCATAATGCATTCCGGGCTACGCTGGGTTGAGCTGCTAGTTTATCAGTCATCGGTGTAAAAAATTTAAAAATTTTGCAGCTATTTAATTGAACTTAGATATTTAAGCAACCTATAACGTCAAAAATTTCGCATGGATCTCAAACAATCAAAGAAAATTGAATAGAATTGATTGTGCTATAAATTAAAAACATTGTCACTAAGAAAAACAACAATGCGTAGATCATCAACTTTGATTCGCATCTGCATCCCACCGCACATCGAGATTTTTCAACGGTTCTCCCCATAGCAAACAAGCAAGCTTAACAAAAGCCTGCCCGAGGGCCACGGAAATGTGGCCGCTTTGAAGAGTGTATGGAGACGGCTTGGCCGGGCCAGGGTTCTTCTTCTTTTTTGGCCATGCACTCCAGTTGGACAGTCTTCCTTGGTCCGTAAATAAAAACGAAGCTTCCTTTCACTCTTTTGTGGTATAGGCCGGTCATTCTGATCCACGGAACTGGCCGGGGGACGGACGGGTTGGGGAAGAGATTCGGTGAGGTGTGGGTGAGAGGTCGCTTAAGTCTACGGGGTCGAGTCATCATATATCAAAATTTGGATTCCAGTATTGGCTTCAATCGTAGATTTGAGGATTGAGATTCCATTACAGAACTTAACCCTACGAGGCCGAGTCATCAAATATAAAAATTTGGATTCTAGTATTGGCTTCAATCGTAGATTTGAGGCTTGAGATTCCATTACAGAACGTAACCCTAAGAGGCCTAGTTATCAAATATCAAAATTTCGATTCTAGTGTTGGATTCAAACGTAGATTTGACAAGAGGCTTGAGATTCCTTTACAGCAAACAGTAAAAAAATTTAAATCACACTTAAAGTTTAAGCTTACTCATAATCGAATTTTGAATTTTCTATGTTGATTTTACAAAAAAATGAACTTTGTGAAATAAATCGAGGTTATAAATTATGGTATTCTTATTCGCTATCAAACATGAATAATCGTTTCACAGTTTTGATTTTGCTACCTCAGATCAAAGTCAAACTTGAGTATTACTGCTTAGATAGTCCATAACATCTTGGTGACACATTATAGACGGAAATTATGAACACATTGAACAATATAATTGCTGAAATAACTGTATAATATCATGTACTTGACAGACGTACTTATACACTAATAAACATGTAGTATATAATAATCAATCAATAATAATCATATAATAACACTAACCAAAGTAAACTTGTAGTTGAAGTTTACACGGATTATATTCAGGCACAGAAATGAACAATATAATTGCTGAAATAACTGTCTACTATCCTATACCTAACAGTCGTAATTATACACTAGGCGCACTAAAACAAATAAACTTGTAGTTGAAGTTCACACGGATGATATTGAGGCACAGAAATGAACAATATAAATGCCGAAATAACTGTTTAATATCCTGTACTTGACATTCGTAATCATACACTAAGCGCACTAAACCAAATAAAATTGTAGTTGAAGTATACACGGATGATATTGAGGCACAGAAATGGTCGTTGCTGCGCTGTTTATGGCCAGCAAAGCGGAGAATTGACGGTGTCATGTGGCACCTTGGGTGTCACATTCAGAAGACCGTAAAAATGCCCGCCATTATTTCAATATTTTCCGCTTAAGCAACAAAGGAGCCATTGAAGTGTTTCAGCTGCTGAGTCATTGGGCCATTTGCGATGAGCGATACGCAAGCTGTTCCTTCCGACGCGCGTCCGTCATATCTACGTTCAGAAAGATGATTGTGACTTTGTCTAAATAACCTTTAATTTATTTCTTGGCCTAAATTACTTTTAACCTCTCACGTAGGCTATTTTGACCCAACTTGGACCGGCATAAGGGCGTATCAGTGATACGTGTAGAAAGTCACTGTTAGGACGATGTGATCCATTTATTTTTCGGAGTGTAGAAGCTTTCCGCATTATTGGGAAAATCCACCAATTCTTCACTCAACATACGATTATAAAATTAGAATAAGATGCAAAAAAATATTCAAGGTATTTAAACAATATTTAATTCCAACATCCGCCGTGTTGGTATTGTTGACGATGGCTGTAGAAATTGAGTCTACAGATATACTTATATCTGACTTGTTAATAAAAATTTAATTTCATAAAATTACTTCAACAAATACAGTATTACACGAACATTGAATTGCCGAACATTTTATCCCTAAGATATCAGAAGACAAAATGAGATGATGTGTACAGAATGTTTATATCATTCATTATTTATAATCATATCATTATTTAAGACTAATCATTATTTAAGACTATATATCATATATTATTATAAGTCCATATCATTATTTAAGACTAATTTATGTAGCGAAAAAATCGCCGCCATTTGAATTGACATATATAAATATGTCAATGAATAGCATCGCATGAACTTAATTACGAAGCTTGCAGAAGATTAGCTTATTTTACTCTAGAAGCTGTAAAAATTATCTAACATTTCGATGTGATTTAATTTTATAAGATTTAATTTTATATTTTTGTATGGAGAATATAGCCAAAATATTTTCAGCGTCTTTAAAAAAATTCCTCGTTTATACTTGTAATATATTATCTATCGTATAGAAAAACAACAAATATTGGAAATAAATGTTAATGATTGTATTAGTGATTATTGACCAAAAGATGTACCACAGAAGCTAGTACGAAATTCGAACAAAAAAATCTATTTATCTATTTATTTTTCCGAGTAGAGCGCACATATGCGGCCACTGAAGATAGGAAGGGTAGGGGAAAGGGTGGTAGAGGAAAGAGGGGAGGGGGTGGGTATTTTGTATGGGATAAGATAGGGGAAAAGGGAGTAGGGGAAAGAGAGGGGGGTGGGGGGGTGAGGGGCCCGGATGTCCCCGGTCTCTTGTGTCGACAGTTTTTCTTGCAGACTTCCTGAAGAGGAGGAGGGCGGCGAGCGCAAGCATCGCTTCAGAGGTTAAAGAAAACGTGCAAAAGCTTCAGAAAAATTCAGCAGGGCTGAATGATGGACATCGTATCACGTGATTTCAGCAAGGCTTCAATGATGGACATTGCATTCTGAAAATTCACTTTAAGGGTTGTTTGAAAGACATTATTTTCAGTGAGAGAGATTAGGCAAGACGAAGATAACTATTTAGGCTATTTTATTGGTATTTTCTAAATTGATTTGGAAATGGGTTTTTCAAATTGCATTCAAGTGTTTTCTTCAATAATATAAACCACAATCATACATTAATTTATTTCTCCATTATCTCATTACATAACACGGTATTTTTGCTCAAAGGAGAATATTATTGCAAGATCCCTGAGAATTTCCTCGTCCTAATTACAGGATAGCAGAATAACTCAAAAGGGAAAGGGATCAATACTGGGATATTCTTAAGGAGAGCGTCATGTTCCTAAGATCAAAACAATAAATTGTCATATCATAATATAATAAAATATATATATTAATGTATAAATGTTATTCAATGTGATGAAATGTAAACATGAAAATTGTTTCTAAGAATTAATTTAGAGAAATTTTGACAGGGAATAATAGTTTTCGGAATTTGATACTATTTAAGAAAAATTATATCGCATCAAAAAATTGCATGTTAAAAGAAGTAAAATTAAGGACAAGTTTTGCGAAAACTCAATCACAAAAGTTTTGTGTTCAATAAATGAACGACAAAACTCATATGTGGGTTTGATGCAATAAACAAGCTCTGAATATTAACGTGAACTCAAAAATAAGATTTAAGCCAAATTGTACGCAAATAAATTTAATAATATTTATAAATATATTTATTAACAATTATTATTAAGAAATAAAGTAAATAATTCTCCTTTAATAATCAGAATTTAAGTACGGACATTAAAAAATCATACCTACTGGAACTAATACATAGCATAACATTTGCGCATATTTCAAAAATCATATTTTTTAGATGCCAGTGTTCATTAGAAGTCCCAGGATACGAAATAAACTAAGTCTCACGACGATTTATTTGATTATTTGGCAATATACATTTCTTCTTCACTTTCAAATAATAATTGGCTCTGTGAAGAAACCGGATGAATTTCCAGCAAATAAATACGGTAAATGACCTACACCACTGTTGCGAAGAACCTCGCTATGCTCACGAATAACATCTTGTTCACTGCATTTATTTACGTTAACTCATGAACAGCACTGATGTACAACGCAGAGTTCACATACAACACAATGTTCACGCTGAACACAATGTTTACATACACGGTGTTCACGTATAACACAGTGTTCACGTATAACAGTGTTCACGTATTACAAAATGTACACGTATAACACAATGTTCACGTATAACGCAATGTTCATGTACACGGTGTTCACGTACACGGTGTTCACGACTTTACGCATATCACAATGTACACGTACACGTGTTCACGTACAACACAGTGTTCACGTACACGTGTTCACGTAAAACACAGTGTTCATGTACACGGTGTTCACGTACACAATGTTCATTTACACGGTGTTCACGTACAACACAGTGTTCACGTACACGTGTTCACGTATAACACAATGTTCACGTACATGGTGTTCACGTACACGTTCTACACGTAAAACACAGTGTTCGTGTAACACATGGTGTTCTCGCAGCCGCTGTTCATGCGTGGAGCAGATTCGTGTCTCACGCATCCACGAACTGATCACGCATCACTAAAGCTTCACGTATCCTACAGTGCTATGGAATCACGCACTTCTTGGCAACATGGATGAATATCCACGTAACACGTAGAGCCCACGTGACACATCCACACCGTGTTACATCCACACCGTGTTACATACACACCATGACACATCCACACCGTGACACATCCACACCGTGACACATCCACACCGTGACACATCCACACCGTGACACATCCACACCGTGACATCCACACCGTGACACATCCACACCGTGACACATCCACACCGTGACATCCACACCGTGACACATCCACGCTCTGCAGCAGAGTATCGCGTGCTGGGAAGGCTGTCATGATAAGCTGCATCGATCAAGGCTACTTAGACTTTCCTACTTAAACTTTACTATGAACTCGAATTATAAATATTACTATAAATAAACTCACTTTAAAGTCCTATAATCGTTCGAAAATCCACGTGCCATCAAGCAACTCGGTATTAAATTTGTAATTTTTCATTTTCTATAATATGATTTTCCGAATGCTTGTCTTGAAATAATTGGGAATTTTCATTCACCTCCACAAAAATGTTCAATGTTTTGTTTTTGATGTTTTTCAAAAAACTTTTTCAAAGATGTTTTCTTTTCACCTCAAAAATATACGATCAGCGCATGTTATAAGTCGGTCTTTGAATGCAATCTCAACTGAATCCATACATACAAGATAAGGTGTAAACACCAGTAAAAGGCTCTAAAAGTTTCCGTAGAAGTACAGAAAGTTTTTCTGAAGTATAAATGACGGTTTGCTCCGGTGAAGTGGTCTGTAATTTTGTAGGGTGAGATGATGCATATGTTTTCACGGCCCGAAGTTTGCACATTGCATTCTCAGTCGCCTCGTATATAAATAATAATGGCGTCATCTTGCAGAGCACGTTTGCTTTGATCTTAAGTCGTTGACTTTACAAAGAACAGCAATGAACCTTGGAGATATTTCTCAGTGAAGCTTTAGGAAATGATGAAGCTGTGATATAGCTATGGATATTGCCACCGAAACTTCAGCTTTCACAGTTAGCCAAGAAAAAAAAGTTCAACGTACTCGAAACTGTATAAGTACATGCTTATTAAAAAGAACCGCGACTTCACCTTTGACAATCAGGGCCATGAACATTTATTTTTCATTGTACAGAATGTAAATAGAAAAACACTATGATTGGGTATTACGTTGACACATAAATTTATGACCACATAATTTAAGCATTCATTGGGCATATGTATCATTTTATTATTCATTATACATCGCTTCTGCTCCCGTGCATCGTTGACTAGCGTTGGTTAAACATACACTGTCATAGAACATATATTTTGTTAAAGAGCGGGTCATGAGCTAGTAATTCAAGAAGTGACATTATTGAGCAATTTATTATGATAGTATATATAATATTCTTGTGCGTACAGTAAGAGGCTGTACGACTCAACTACAATGCATAAAGATCTTCAAAAATACACGAGTCTTCACGCCATAAATCTGGATGAATTATATTAAAACCTTAAAACGTTTGATAATTTATCTAGAATAAGATCCAGAAACGCAACAAGAAAAGAACCCTCTTAAGAAAATTCATCGTGGAATGGTCACAGAAAATCTTTAATCCAATCGTTGCCAAAAGAAACACAAAGACCGGTACGAATAGCATAGTAATATGTGGAGAAATTGTCGGCAGAGGCAGTAAATGTTTTACGCGTCTATCAGATCACCTTAGTGCCTTTATGAGTCGAGCGTTGCGTGCGAGCAACGGTCTAGCGGTGATTAGCTCTTAGCATAGACATTGTTTAGCCCTGGAAGAGTTGTTAGCGTGGTGATTATGTGGGTATAACACCATAATATATGGGTATAATACCAGAGTTTTATCACTGTTATAGCACGAGTTGTTAGCATGGTGATTATGTGGGTATAATACCAGAGTCGTATCACTGGTATAGCATAAGTTGTTAACATGGTGATTATGTGGTATAACACCTTAATATATGGGGATAATATCAGAGTTTTTCCACTGGTATAGCGCGAGTTGTTAGCGTGGTGATTATGTGGTATAGCACCTTAATATATTGGAAAAATACCAGAGTCTTATCACTGGTATAGCACGAGTTGTTAACATAGTGATTATGTGGTATAACACCATAATATATGGGAATAATACCAGAGTTTTCCCACTGGTATAGGAAGAGCTGTTAGCGTGGTGATTATGTGGGTATAATACCATAATATATGGGAATAATACCAGAGTTTTATCGCCGGTATTGCACGAGTTGTTAGCGTGGTGATTATGTGGTATAACACCATAATATATGGGAATAATACAAGAGTTTTATCAATGGTGTAGCAAGAATTGTTAGCGTGGTGATTATGTGGTATAACACCATAATATATGGGAATAATACCAGAGTTTTATCGCTGGTATAGCACGAGTTGTTAACGTGGTGATTATATGGATATGATACCATAATATATGGTATAATACCAGAGTTTTACCACTGGTATAACACGAGTTGCTAGCGTGGTGATTATATGGATATGATACTATAATATATGGTATAATACCAGAGTTTTACCACTGGCATAGCACGAGTTGTTAGCGTGGTGGTTATTTGGTATAATACCATAATATATGGGAATAATATAATAGTTTTATCACTGGTATAGCATGAGTTGTTAGCGTGGTGATTATGTGGTATAATACCGTAATATATGGGAATAATACCAGAGTTTTATCACTGGTATAGCACGAGTTGTTAACGTAGTTATTATATGGTTAACGTGGTGATTATATTATACCATAATATATGGTATAATACCAGAGTTTTACCACAGGTACATTACGAGTTATTTACGTGGTAATTCAATGTGTAAATACCAGAGCTTTACCACTGGTATAGCACGAGTTGTTAGCGTGGTCATTCATCAGATATAATGTAAGAGGTATTTGATACTATATTTGTTACAAACAGGCTCGTGTAATGGGGGAATTCAGCATTGTCAGTACGGTTATTCGACTGTTTGGTCGTTTGAACAGTAATGCTCGACCATTGACCATTATTAACATGATGTACTGCTGCTGAATGACTGTATATGTAGTTTAATTTCGCTCTTGGATTTTATGTGCGAAAATTAAATCATTATTAACTTGTCAGCAATAGGGCAAATTCCATTTAGAATCGTCAACATTTTCGTCGATTTGTTGAGTGGTTTATGATTTTACGATTTAAAATTATTAAAAGAAAATTATGCTGAGATATTCAAGTAACTAATTGTATATCAAGGCCAAAAGTTCATGTAATAAAATAAATGACATAGACATCGTTACACTGGTTTCAATGCTATGCATTCTTTTAATGGGTTTATATTAAATTTTCGTATCATTGTTTCGGTGTAAGCCGTCGTATAAATAAATTTCATTGAACATCTAAAAAAATCACTATGTCTTCAGATAAAAGTTTTAATGCGAATGCAGAATTAAATGCGTAAGTAAAAAAATACGATTTTCTTCTGTATATAATACTAGAAAATACGCTGTTAAACTCGAATTTATGGGGAACAAAATACAAAATAATATGCCACAGCTTGCTGAAAATATTAGGAATATTTACCTCACGGATTGAAAATAAAATTAAATGGCTCGGTAATTAGGAGTTGGAGATAGTAGCTTACAGGACAAAGATTTAATCACGACACACTTCAATTAGTGAATTTCCGTAGTGCACATCAATTGCCAGGCTTGGCAGGATAATATAATACGATAATAAACTAAAAAAAGCTCGGTAATTAGGAGTTGGACATAGTAGCTTACTGGACAAAGATTTAATCACGGCGCACTTCAATTAGTGAATTTCGGTAGTGCACATCAATTGCCAGGCTTGGCAGGATAATATAATAGGATAAAATAATAAAAAACTCGGTAATTAGGAGTTGGAAAAGGTAGCTTACAGGACAAAGATTTAATCACAGCGCACTTAAATTACTGAATTTCGGCAGTGCACATCAATTGCCAGGCTTGGCAGGATAATATAATTGGATAAAATAATAAAAAACTCGGTAATTAAGAGTTGAACAATGTAGCTTACAGGACAAAGATTTAATCACGGTGCATTTCAATTAGTGAATTACAGTAGTGCACATCAATTGCCAGGCTTGGCAGGATAATATAATAGGATAATAAAAAAAAAAGCTCGGTAATTAGGAGGACATACAGGACAAAGATTTAAAAGATTTAATCACAGTGCACTTCAATTAGTGAATTTCGGTAGTGCACATCAATTGCCAGGCTTGGCAGGATAATATAATAGGATAATAAAAAAAAAGCTCGGTAATTAGGAGGACATACAGGACAAAGATTTAAAAGATTTAATCACAGT
>NW_025941704.1:0-50412 GCF_000764305.2 Hyalella azteca
TGACAAAAAATTATTGCATAAGAAATTGTGTCTATAGTACCTGTGTAGTGTAAATGTTGTGGCTTGTTACAAAGGCACTTGAGGATCAAACACTTTAAAATACCATCAAACGAGGTTATAAGAGACGGTTTTGTTCATTTTTTGTTGATAACTTCTTATTATTAAACATTCCATAAACGAGTTTGGGCTCATTTTAAAGGTCTGCAAGGGAAATTGTATGACAACTCCAAAAAATTCAATATATTATTCATAAGGTGCCTGGCGCAAAATAAAAACATCCTGAATTACTCCTGGAAAGGGGGTAAGCCTGAATTCTTTGTTTAAGGATGTAAATGACCTCGTAATAGGTTTGAAACATAATTTTTTTTAAATCTCTTTTGGAATTATCTGTTTTAAACTCTTTTTTCATATTTGCTAACAAGTTGTACCGACAGATTGACGGTTTGGGCATGGGTCTTCCGCTCGGCCCAACCTTTGCGAATATTTTTATGTGTTTTCATGAGGTTTCCTGGCTGTCCAATTGCCCTCTTGATTTTAAGCCAATATTCTACAACAGATACGTTGATGACACTTTTTTACTTTTTAAGCATCCTTCTCACGTTAAACTCTTTTTCGATTACCTAAATTCGCAACATAAATCCATCAAATTTACTATGGAACTGGAATCTAACAATAGCCTGTCCTTCCTCAATTGCAATATTACTAAATCTAATGGCCGTTTTCAAACTTCTGTATTCCGAAAATCAACTTTCACAGGCCTCAGTACCAGCTTTTTCAGCTTTTGCTCGTTTCGATTTAAGATTAATGGGATTCAAACACTTTTACATCGAGGTTTTCTTATTTGTTGTACTTCTGTTGTTGTTCTTTTTTAGGTACAAAGATACTCTCCCTGTGCATATGCGAGCGTCCCTAGTTTATAAATATAGTTGTGCACGATGTGCATCTGCGTACGTCGGGATGACGTCTCGCAATCTTTATTCTAGGGTCGCAGAACATAGGGGCAGGAGTTGTAGAACTGGTAACTTATTGTCGCGCCCACCTCATTCGGCTGTGCGGGTTCACGCCGAGCAGTGCGATGTTCCAGTTTCTGAGAGTGACTTCAAAGTTTTAGCTTCCAGTTCCGGTGTTTCTGATTTGCGCATTTTAGAATCATTGTATATTTTTAAACAGAGGCCTAGTTTGAATTTAGCTTTTAGCTCTTACCCGCTTGAAATTGTAAATAGGTAGGTTTTGCAGCTTAGGATTTTCGTTGTATTCTTGATTTGTACTAATAACTGATTTATCTGTGTTCTAGAATTTTCGAACTGACGATGGAGCTGGACTCCGAAAAGTTTTCTTTAAAGATACTATGAATTTTTGTGGAGTTTTCTTTGCTATTAAGTTTTTAGTGAATTTGCGATTCAAGCAAACGAGTGATATTATAACTTGTTTTCACTTTATTGATATGATATTACCATATCCATTCATTACCATATTATTGATGTGATATTACTGCATCTATGAGCATGCCATTGAGCATTTACAACAACCTTGTCCACTGCAAGCTTCATATCAGCAGCCATATAACACTTTTCTGTATTTGTAAGCTTACAGGACGGCTTGTAATTTGACTCCATTTTAATAGGTTCAAGTGAATTCACTATAACAAAAAAGATTTCAAAAACATACCTGAAACTGAGAGGAATATTCTAGTGACAACAATCATATTTTTGGAGAAATTAATCATACTTTAAGTTAATTACTTTTCATTTATGTTGCCTGGTGCACAATTCTATTTATGACTTTCTCTGCACAATTTTGTGATGACCGATGATGCATTAATTTCTTGTTAAGTGAATATTTTTAGCTGAGAAAAGTAAATATAATCAAAATTTTTTGTTTTTAATTGATTTTTTCATTAGCTGGAGCCTTTGCTAATAATGGTTCTACTGTCAATGCGTTTTTAGGAGTGTCCCTTATTACCCCAGGAGGGTGTCCCTCATTGCCTTATCCTGCAGAAATGGCCGCAATTTTTTTAAATGAGATATGTGAATTCTGTCAATCACGTTTTTAAGCCAACTACTGTGTGCAACTTTTATATACATAAAATTTTTTGGTACGACAAATATTTTTTTTGCTACAAAACTTAGCAGAGGTATGTTTCCAAAATTTCACTTTTTACAGTTTTTTCAGGGATTTTTTAGAGGTAGTAAATGTATGATTTCTTAACTTGCTTTATGCTAAATAGATAGTAAAAATGATGAACTTTATGCCACTATTTTTAGTTTAGCAATATTTTGATTAGTTTAGCTGCTACAACATTTCTACAGAATGTGAGATGACTGTCCTGATTTACCCTGCCCATCCCCTATTACCCCATTTGACGGTACTTTTCCAAAATTATAATTTTNAGATATTTTTTACAATTAGTTCATTTTTAATTCCCTCATTTACTCAAGATTTTAACCAATTTCTTATGTATGATAAGTCTGGTATCCATAATACTTTACTGGTCTACTTATAGCACTCAAAAATGAACTTGAGGGAGAGTCTAAAAAAGTTGCTGCTTTGCCACTGTGCACTAATAGTATATATAGAACAAGCAAAATCTGTCATTTAACACTAATATTTGTTTACTTCATATACCCAATTTCTGAGCACTTGGTTCTTCACCACTTGCCTCACATCCAGACAGTCTATGGAAGGTAAACAAACAATGTTCTCATAAGAAATTTGTAGAAAATTTCTTCTAAAATAAATCTCTGGATTTTTACTTTCACAAAATTTCCATATTAAGGAAAATCAAAGATTATTGATGGATAAATCAATGCATAATTGCATATTGAGCATTATACATTTTCTGTCTCTTGTCCCTTAACAAAATGTACCTGCGCACTACGCGGACGCTAGCGCGCGCAAGCAGGGATGGCCAGAAGTTGCGCCAACTGCGAGCAGGCGCAGCAATGGCTTAAAAAAGTCATAATGCTTGGGAAAATTCCGTGAAAACATACATCATCCTGAGTGTGTGGTGGGGCATAGTACAGACCAAGAATCCAAGATTGGGTGCCATGTGCACAAACTACAAGTATACAACAAGCTACAAGCATGGAAAACATCTAGTTTTAGGGCTGCAACTAGCATAGTGGCAAATTAAAACTGGCAAACAAGTGATTTTTTTAGAATCCGTTCATTTTTAATTTCCTATTTACTCAAGATTTTACCAGATTTCTTATGTATGATAATTCTGGTATCCAAGATACTTTACAGGTCTACTTATAGGACTCAAAAATGAACTTGAGGAAGAGTCTAAAAAAACTCTCTGCTTTGCCACTATGGCAACTAGAGCTTTACCACCATTCCTTGAACCACAAGATTTCTGCCACATGAATTACCTCCTATCTTATTGCTAACAAAATTGCAGCATTGCATGATCAGGCTGCAAGATTCCAAATGTATTAAAAATTTGTCATATTGGAAATGCAAGATTTCAGAAACAAGTAGGAAAATTCCAATAATACAATCCAGAAAAAGCACAGAGCCACAGACTAGGTACAACAAAATGAGCAAAATAGTGGACAGGCAGTTTTTGTTTCAGCGCATGAGAGGCAGAGAGGCATTATTTTAAAAGTCCCACCCAACAGGCAGCTTAAATTTAGCAGCTTGTGTTTAAAAAAAAACTTCATTTATGATGACACGATCTTGTATATTTAGAACTTAGAAGTATAGTCCAAGTAATAGATTTACAAGAGATTATTTTCAAGTTAACTTTACGCAGTCACGGACGAAACACCCTTGATATTTACTTGTTGAATGCAGCTGGCTCTCTTCTTCTTTATCTCTTTTTATAGGAGCACTGCAAGCTAGTCGGTGCAGCCCCTTGCTTAAATATGGTTTGTTTGTACTTAAAATCAGCCGTCTGTCATCCCCAACACAGCTTCTACCTTCTTCTTCTTTTCGGGGTGTCTACACTGGGTAGACTTAAAGCCACAGGTCGACCTCGAGGACGGCCATTGGGCCTGAGAGCCTGTATTGTGTTTAAATTCTTCTAAGTAGGTAACCACTGAATTCTTGTTTATATGTAGTAGGTCAGTCGTCAGTGGATACAGTGGCTCGGGATGCAAACTGTGGAAAACAGGGCAAACATGGCACAAGAAAACATCCACAAGCAAGAGCCACTGCTCAGACAGGATCCAACTACTTTTCATATCAAACTAGAAGAATGAATTACAAATATGACAAAATAGGCTATCTAAATATATCAGCTGTATTTACAATTCAGTTAAGTTTTTACAATTTAACCTAGTTAAAAATAGCTGTATTTACAGTTCAGTTTAGTTTTTACGATTTAACCTAGTTAAAGTTCACTCAGTCTACCTGACTTCAGAATAAATGTGGTCAGAAACTGAAAGATTTAAGATCTTACGTTGTACATCACTGTTATAATTTCCTCCCCCCAGGAGGTCACGTATAGTAAATGGTACATTTAAAAATCTTAAATTAGTCTCCAGTTCTTGTCTGGGCTGTACATGACGTTGACATTGCAATAGGAAGTGCTCAATTGTATCTGTTGTGCTGCAGGTGATGCATTGATCGGAGTCAACGTCCGAACCCTGGTTACTTGGTAAGCATTGATAAAATTCTATCCTTTTCCTCTTCAAAAAGGTGAAAAAGAATTTCATTTTCCATTCTTAAAAGGTTCCATTCATCAGCATCATTATCTTTGTCCAGTTGTACTACCAAACTAACTCTACCAAGTACATCGCCTTTCTTGATTCGTTGAAGTTTCGTTTCTCCATCGCCTGTGCCCATCCATCCACAAATTGTTTGTAAGCTTCAAGCGTCTTGTATGCCTTGAATTCTTGCAAGGTGTATTGGCTGACCACCAAACCCCAAATAGTTTAGTAAATCACCGTGTTAAACGGGAGGCAGACTTGAAAAATCTGCTCATCACGGCTTTGCCGGCACTTCGTTGGCATCAACATCGTTAATGTCGAACGAACAATTTTCTTAAATATCGGTCTCTCACTGAAGGAATGAGTTTTTGACAACAGCCTAATCCTTTCTGCTTTGTTCTTTCTTTCTCCATTGCTAACCAAAACGTCCAAATGTGTAGGAACGAGAGAGTAAGCTGAGGCGCCAGAGTGATACAAAGATGGCGGCGTAGCAAAGCGGCTAACGTGGATACGCGGGAGCTTGGCGAGCCCGATTAACCTGGTGGTGGTGGTTGCGGGTTGTAGGTGAAAAAGAAGTCGCACGTTGACCGCTTTTAACACCTCGACTCAGCAATAGTTATTTAGTTGAAGTCTTCGTCATGTTTCTCTCAATTTCATTTCTTTTTGGTGGCATGAGTTCTCCTTGCTATCAACAATTTTCTTGTTTAGGGCAAATCACTGTTTGGTGGTGGTGGTGGCGGGTTATAGGTGCAGAGATGACCTCACTTCAGGCCAGCCGTTGCACCTGGACATGGCAGAGGTTGATGAAGTTTCTAGATTGTTTTCTTCACTTCACTTTATTTCTTCGGGTTCTTGTACAACATCCATGTCCACCATTGACATGATTCTTTCACATTTTGACTTTGACTTTGACAATACGATTTAAGGTCCCTGACGGTCCTGTTCATCGGTCGACAACAATTTTTATCAGCACCGCACACGTCGCAGTGTCTGTTCCAAGATGATCGAAGCCTCATCACTCGTAGCATGAAGGGCTGTACAGGGCCGGGTTGTCCCTCCATAAACTGTCGAACCTGCTCTTGAAGCTGTTTACAGATGGCGCTGTTACGACTGACTCTGGCAGACTATTCCATGAGTTAATTACTCGCTGTGAAAAGAAGTTGCTCCTTACGCTGAGTCGGCATCTGCCTTTTGCGAGCTTCAGAGAGTGGCCTCTAGTATCCCTGTTGCTTGATAACAGGAACTTGGGCTTTAACACCCTGTACAGTCCATGTACGTAGTTGTACGTATCGATAAGGTCACCCCGCATGCGCCTATGCTCAAGACAGGGGAGACGCAACGCTTCCAGCCTGGCGGAGTATGGCAAATCTCTAATCGAAGAGAGGAGCTTGGTGCCCCGTCTCTGAACGTCTTCAATGTCAGCACATAGAATCTTGTAAAACGGCTGCCAGGCAGAATGTCCATATTCAACTAAGGGCCTCACAAGGCTCTTGTAAAGCTGAACAAACAAGTTTTCGTCGAGGAAGTCGAAATTACGCCGTATCACCCCCACCACCTGGTTTGCCTTTGACGTCACTCTTGCCACATGCTCCCCGAAATTCAGACTGCTGTCAACGAAGACCCCCAGGTCCCTTTCCACTTCGCTCTCCTGAAGCTGTACCGTGCACGACTTCCCATCCTTTGTTCCCTTTATGGTGTATTTTGCCCCAGATTTCTTACTCCCTAGTTTCAGAACGTGACATTTCTCCGGATGGAACCTGAGTAACCAATCATCTGACCACTCCTGCATTCTATTGAGATCATTCTGCAATGTTTGAACGGCGTCTGCTCTATCACTTCGGGCAAACACCTTCGCATCATCGGCGAAGATCTTGACCATGTTAATGCAGCAACTCGGCAGGTCGTTAATGTAAATGACGAAAAGGATGGGGCCCAAAACTGATCCCTGCGGAACTCCACTAGTGACTGGTGCCTGAGTTGATCTCTCTCCATTAACAACAACGCACTGTGATCTGCCAGATAGGAAGGCCTGGATCCAGCTCAATACTTTGCCCCGGATACCAAGTGATGAAACCTTGGACAGCAGTCTTCTGTGAGGCACAGAGTCAAAGGCTTTCATAAAGTCGGTATAAATCACATCAATGCTGCCTCCCGCGTCTAGGATCTCAGTCCATATGTCTATGACCTCCAAGAGCTGCGTGACACAAGATCTCCCGCTGACAAAGCCATGTTGGTGCTNCCATCTGGCAATGAGCCTCTTACGGAGTCGGTGTGCATGATCTGAGTATTCAACTGGATGTAGGGAGCTGTGGTCCAGATCGTGTCCCAACTTGGCTGCACGATCTGCCAACTCATTTCCTCGTATCCCAGCGTGTGCTTTCACCCACTGGAGAACCACTTGTCTATGAAGGTTTAGTTTTCTTAGCATCTCTCTTATACTTAGGACAACCAAAGAGCACTTGTTGTAGAAGCCCCTTGCAGATTGTATTAGGAGCAATGCTGAGCGTGAATCTGAGCATATGACCCAATTTGGGTGTGGATCCTCTTCAACTAAGATCAGTGAGTGGTAAATGGCATATAGCTCTGTAGTCAGGGTGCTGCTTGCCGGGTGGAGACGCCAAGTGACTGCTTTATTTTGTGATGGGATGTAAATACCGCAAGCGCTAGATTCCAGGTCTGGCAAGCGGGAGCCATCGCAGTAAATAGTATTAAAATCGGGATAATTCTCCCCTATGGTAGCATTGAATTGTAGTATAGCATCCACTCCTGAGGCTGAATCCATACTGGCTTTAATGTTGTTATCCATTGTTTTCCACGGAGGAACTGGGTCCACCACAGGCACAGGTACTCGGCGGAAGTGTTCATAAGAGCAAAGATTGCTGACGGCCATGTACAGAGCGGAGTTTGCTCTTGGCTGTGGGAGCTGCAATAGTGAAGCGGTCAGGTCATTTGCTGGTCGGTAGTGCAGTCTCAGAGCCAGTTGGGCTCCGAGGGTATACCGTCGGAAGGATAAGGCTGGTATATGGGCTTCAACTTGCAGAGATGTGATTGGAGTTGTGCGTCTTGCCCCCAAGATTAGGCGCAGGCAGGCGTTCTGCAGTACATCCAGCTTAGTGAGCAGTGAACGTGAGGCGGACTGATACAAGATGGAGCCGTAATCAAGTTTTGATCTGATATAGGCGTAATAGAAAGTCCGCAAGAAGGATCTGGATGCGCCCCAGTTTGGAGATGCCATGTGCTCGAGGAGGTCAATCCTGCGGATAATGTCAGATCTCAAACTGTTGATGTGTGCTCCCAATGTAGGCGAGGTGCATCAAGAATCATGCCCAGTACTCTGTGTTGGGGTTTGTAGGTGATGAGCTCGCCATCATAGCGCATAATTGGGACCTGTTTGCATTTATTGGAGTAGTATTGGAAGACAGTTTTATTGGGGTTGACCACTAGTCCCCAGCGTTTGAAGTAATCTCGAAGAACATTCAGGTAGTCAGTCATCATCTGTTTTGCAGCCCTCATAGTTTCTGCACGGCATGCAATTGTAATATCGTCTGCATAAATGAGTGTGTGGATGTTATCTTGTAGTGGAATGTCCATAAGTAGGAGGTTGAATAGGAGTGGGCTCAGGACTGCTTCCTGAGGAACCCCTGCTCTCAAGACCTGGGGATCAGATAGTACTCCTCTTACACGAACTCGTATGGTCCGTGATTTCAGATATTCATGCAGCCATGTTACCATATTTCCTGTGAGTCCAGCACTTCTAAGTTTGTGAATAAGAGATTCATTGCAGACTTTATCGAAGGCAGATTGCAGATCAATATAAATTACAAGACAGGTGTCACAAGCAGACTGGGTGGCTCGTATCAGATGCTCGAGTCTAAGTAAAATATCCATTGTACCCAGGCCACGCCTGAATCCGCACTGTGAGCTGGATAGTAGGGAGCGGGCCTCTGCTACATGCTCCAGCCGTGCAGCCACCATCCGCTCAAATAGCTTACCAATGCAGGACAGTAAGGCAATGGGCCTGTATGATGTGGGCAGTGAGGGATCCTTCCCCGGCTTCAATATGGGTAAAATAACCCCCTCCTTCCAGGCTGACGGAACGATGCCTGTGCAGTAGCTCTGATTGAAGATCAGTAGCAGTTCGGAGAGTTGTTCATTGCTCAAAGATTTTAAGAAGGCATTATGGAC
The DNA here is from genome assembly GCF_000764305.2 of Hyalella azteca. NCBI lineage: Eukaryota > Metazoa > Arthropoda > Malacostraca > Amphipoda > Hyalellidae > Hyalella > Hyalella azteca. The sequence goes on from NW_025941704.1 coordinate 8,838, forward strand.
TCTATCTGCACCAGGTGTAGTGGGATGTAGTCTCTGCACAGCATGGTGTATTTCAGCCATGGTGAAGTTCCTATTGTACTCAGTGTCCAGATTTCTTCCATCTGAAGGAGGGTTTATTATAGCTATGGTGGGGCATGTCCTGCCAGTCTGACCGCAGGCACTTATTGCCTGGCACAGCAAGTTAGCTTGGTCTTGAGTGTTTGTAATTGGTTGGCCATTTACAACAAGAGGATACTCTGGAGCCGGGAGGTGTGCTCGGAGTATTCTAAGCTTTCGCCATGCAACTGAAAGTGGAACCGTGTAGTTGATTTCTTGAAGGAAGCGCCGTTTGTATTCGCGTTTGTGTTTTAGTATACAGTTACGAGCTTCTGCAGTTTTCCTCTTATAATCAATGAGATTAATTACAGATGGGTGACGAATGACTGCTCTTTGGGCCCTTCGTCTGGCGAGTACTGCCACGCGGCAGGCCTCACTCCACCATGGGGAGGTAGGTCGAGTAGGCCTCAGGCCAGATGTGGAACTGAGGGTTTGGGAAGCTGCATCAATCACTCTAGTGGAGAAGTCTGCTATCTGCTCATCCACTGCTGCTGGGGTTGTCAAGGTTTTTAAACAAATACATGATGAGATGCTTTTTAGCCCATCTGGGCTAAGCTTCCATCTGGGGACCGGAGCATAGTTCAAGTTCTTGAGTGAGAGCTGGGAGGTGACTAAAAGTGGGAAATGATCACTACCCACATCCGGCAGTCTGCTAATAGTGAGGCAGGAGGCAACATCAGAAGTGGCCAGTACCAGGTCTAAGCAGCCCGGTCTCCCGGTGCGACGATCTAATTAGGTGTATAGATCTATTGGGTTGATCAAGATCAGCGGCTCCATCAGCAGCAGCTCCTCAAGAGCCCGTCCAGTAGCATCTGATTCATTTGTTCTTGTAGACAAAATGGGTGAATGGGCATTAAAGTCTCCGACCACCAGATGCGGTGAGGGACGCTGTTGAATGTAGTGAGTAAATTCCTGGTGAGTTACCGAGCCATTGGGGTTGTATATATTCAGAATGGACAATGCTGTAGTATTCAGGAGCGTCAGGCTTATAGCCTGTGCTTCCAGTACTCCCATTGCATGGGGGAGCAGGTTTAGGCGCCTAAAGCACAGTGAGCTATGCACTATCATACAAAGACCCCCACCTCTACCATTCCTGTTGCACCAATAGGGAGTGTAACCCACAAAGGTAGGCAAGTACTTGTCGTTTGCCCAAGTCTCAGTGAGGCACAAAACACTGGGTTTCTGTGTATACAGCATCAGCTTGATTTCTGCTAAATGGGTGTATAAACTATTACAATTTAGTAAAATGATGGAGAACGGTGTTGAAGGTGAGGCCATTTATTATTGTGTAAGTTGGGAAGCGCTCCGGAGTTTCCGAGTTGATCTCCTTGATTCACCTGCTGTTGTGGATGATAAGGCTTGGCAGTTTTGAGGGCTTCTCTGTTTAGTAATTTCGGTTTTCTTTTTCCCTTTTCCAGTGGAGACTGTTAGCCAGCTTTCCTTCTGCAAGTGGCTTTGAGGTGCTATAAAGTCTGTATCTGAAGAATCTGAGGACTGAACAAGTTCAAAATCATGCACACTCAGGACATCAGCAAGATCATCACCAGAGCATACAGCCCCTGCATCAGGAGAGGCTGGTTGAGGTAAGGGTTCACTATCTATGGCTTCACCATGCACCGGAGGGCATCTCATAGTCTTGGTCGCCAATTCAGAGGGCAAATTGAAGTGTTTTGCAAGAGCACCAGCAATAATGGATCTTCTTTTATTTTCTGATTCTAGTGAAATGTTTAAAGAGAACAAATCATTGAGTACACTGCTGAGGTTGTTCAGTAATGTAAGAGTTGAACTGTGGTCACCTTTTGGTTCTTCTGGTGGACTGTCAGCATGCATGGATGGTCTTGATGCAGCAGCTGCGGAGCACTGGCAGGTACATATCCTTCCAGGTTCTTGGTAGACTTCAGCAGTAGTAGTGCTTCTATGCCATCCCGGTCCAGGAGAGCTGACTGCAGCACTCCAGGATCTGGTAGCAGTGGGGGTAGTAAAAACAGTAGTACCAGCATCTACTGACCTCATGTTCTTTCTCTCTCTAGCCATTGGGTGTTTCTGAGCTGTGTTGTGGGTTTGCAGGTTCTGAGGCTGTGGTTGCAAAGAGGCACCCCTGGCCTGCATCATGCTGATATAGGAGAGCATTCTAGGGCATTCCTTGGAGTTGGCTTTGTGGGCTTGTCCACAGTTGGCACATTTAATTTCCATACTGTTGCATAGGCTAACATGATGAGATCCAGCACACACCAGACAGCGCTCTGGCCCACGACATCCTTGTGCTGAATGTCCCAAACGTTGACATCGGAAGCACTGAAGAGGGGGAAAGATATATTTACGTACCCTGTATCTAATATGTCCAAACTTCACATGGTGAGGCAAAGTATCCCCAGAAAACACCAAGCGCAGTGATGTTGATGGCACTCGAGTTTGGCCTTGCTGCCGCTGCTGTCTTTCAATACGGATTATTTCAGCAGTACCTTCAACTGATAGGCATGCTTTCAGTGATTCCAGGTCTGCATCAATTTCTACAGGTGACACCACACCATACTGGTACTTTGATTGGTTAGGGCGGGTGCAGGTGATATTCCATGCCCCTAGGGTTGTCATTGGTAAAAGTGTGTCAAGGCTGCTTGGGTTTTCAGTTTCTATTGCGATCAGACCTTTTCTTAGGTTTACCCTAACATCTTTGATATTACTAGTGGAGTAGGGTGGGGCAGCTAAGGCAGTGCAGAGCTTTGCTGGAGAGGTTAGCATCTTCTGAGAGTTGGCATCAGATGGTCTAATCAGGAGGACACAATCATCATTTCTGGGTTTTTCTATTCCAGGCATCAGAGCCACATTTTCAACTTCATTCAAATTCACCACCTCAGCACCTACTATGTTAGAATCCTCAAACTGAGTCTCAGCTGCAACATCAGGCACATTTTCACTCCTTTGGACTGTTAATTTTCCACTGTTGGTGACTTCACTTACTTTTTGGTTCTTTTTTCTACCATTGGTTGCTTCTGAATCCTTTGTGGGGTTGATGTGTTGACTCCGCTTCTGCTTGGTATCTGGCCTCAAGTCGTTTGTGGCTTTCCTTTTTGGCCTATCAGCAATGGTGACTGCTGTCTCCATTTCGGCCTCGGCCGGGGCGGCCCAATCGTCACCGGCAGCTACAAAGTAGTTCAGTTGCGAGTCTGTGAAATTTTCACATTCCGTTTCTCCAGGGGGCCCTGGGGCTTGGAAGTCTTTCTTTTTATGTTTGTTCATTTAAATCGGCAAGATTGAGCTGTTTTAAGATTTGGCTAACTGTTAAACAGATTGTTTACGCTAGCTGTCTTATACGTCTTTCCAACACAAGTGACAAATCGAAACGCAAATCACTGTTTGATCCAGTGCATTTCACAAGCTACATGGTAGATAATCGACCGGTTTGCATGAGATATGTGGTGGTTGCTCTCACTATGTGGTGCTGAACTCTTCAGGGATAATTTCCTCCACCAAGGAGCACACGCACAGATATGAAAGGGACTCCCAGGGCATGTATATTTGATATCATCACCTGTCTCTCGTGATCGAATAGTGTACATGAAAGGAGGAAATGTTCAATTGACTCTTCAACCCCACAGTGCAGGCACATATGAGTGTCAGCCATGCCAAATCGATGAAGATAAGAACGAACCCCAACGTGACCAAGACGAAGACGTGTTAAAACCACTGTTGCACGACGAGAACGGCAAGCAAGCCACGGGACAGGAGACATCCCAGACCGAATGTAAGCTAGATGATAGCCCCTTCCATCAGTAGCTACTGTAGTAACCCAATCCAATTCCCAAAAACGAACAAAGTGTGACCGAAGACCAGCAAGAGCATCTGAGCAAGGTATAGGAAACAAGGCAGAGTGGTCAAGGCGATGTCCCATCTTGGCAACTGCATCAGCACGCTCATTACCAATAATGCCAATGTGAGCATTGACCCACTGTAGATGCACGATTTTTGAGTCATTTAGCCGTATGAGTAGCTCGCGTATGCCATAGACCAGATCAAAGCAAGTATTGGTGGAAGAAAGCAAAAGTTGCAAAGCTACAAGAGAGTCAGAACATAATACCCAGTAAAGGAAGGAGTCCGCTTCAATAAGTCGCATGGCCTGCAAAATTGCAATTAGTTCAGCAGACAAGACACTGTGATGTGGATTCAACCGCCATGCAACTGCTTGCCTCACAGATGGAACATAAAGACCACAAGCAACAGACGGACCATCGATCAGACGCGAGCCATCACAATAAACTGCTCTGTGACTAGGGTATTTCTCATCCAGATGAGCTGCAAAAAGTGAAGGAGTGGCAACCTCAGAACCTGATTGGAAGTCAAGACGAATTAGAGAAGACAAACTACACCAAGGAGGAATCGGATCAAACACAGGGGTGGGATGCCTACGACAAGGAGGAAGATCCAGCTCATTCAATATCTGCGGGCCATACTGTGGAGCTGAGGGTGTATCACTAAGAACGATTTCAGAGTTTATACAATACAATATTATACACTATTATATTGTATTATTATAGACAATATTTTAGGCGTACATACATGCTGGCAACCAGGTAGCGGCGTCTCAAACTTAATGGAGGAATTTGAGCTTCTACCTGGAGAGACACTATGGGTGTTGTCCGTCGAGCTTTTCCAACTTTTCAACTGGGCAGATGAAGCTGTTCCATACAGAACACTACCATAGTCTATCTTGACTCTAATGTAGGCACAGTAGAATAGGGGCAAGAACCGGAAACTTGCACCCCAGTTTGGAGAAGCCATATGTTTCAGCAAATCCATACGTCTCATCACATCTACATGCAGAGAAGTGAGGTTAGGGACCCACTTGAGGCGCGGGGCATCAAACATCACTCCAAGCAGCTTGTGTTGACGCCTGTATGTGATAGGCTGATGATTATATCTCAGTACTGGAACATTCACCCGTTTAGCAGTGAAATACTGGAAAACTGTTTTTTGTGTATTCACAACAAAGCCCCATGTTGTGCAGTATGAATGAAACTCGTTCAAGTATCTCTGCATGAGAGATTTTGCGTCATGCATGGTTGGGCCACGGCAACAGATGGTGATATCATCTGCATAAAGCAACACCTCTATGCCGGCAAGCTACGGAGTATCCATTAGCATAAGATTGAAGAGGAGGGGACTCAGTACAGCACCTTGAGGCACCCCTGCCAGCATGGGAAGTGCCTCTGACAGTACCCCATTCACTCTAGCACTGGCAGTTCGGGAATTCAGGTAAGCATGAAGCCATCGTGACAGGGCTCCACATATTCCAGCTCGTGCCAGCTTATAGAGAAGTCCATCAATCCATACTTTGTCAAACGCCCCCTGCAGATCTATATAAACAACCAAACACACTTCGGATGCTGCTTGTGCCGTACGTATCTGACTCTCTAGTCTAATGAGAACGTCCATAGTACTCTTCTGTCGACGAAATCCACATTGACTTGATGACAGAAGTTTCTTGCGATCTACTATGTACTCAAGACGAGCAGCAACAAGTCGTTCTAGCAGCTTTCCGAGACATGAGAATAGGGTTATTGGCCGGTAGGATGAAGAATGGCTGAGATCTTTGCCAGGCTTCAAAATAGGGAGAACAACTCCCTCTTTCCAGGATGAAAGCTGCATACCAAGTTGAAAGCTTTGATTTTTTTAAAGGCCTCCCACACTCACCATTCCAACAAAAAGGAATTAATATTATTAATTAAAAACAGGGAATGGTTTCATGTCAATGATCAGGGCCTCGACCTTAACGCCTCTGATGGTGGCCTACACCGACTGAGCTGTGACACGAGCGAGGAGCGGGCCCACGTCGAACTTTTCTCTGACTGCTGTTAGGATGCTAGCTGCATTGACTCTCTGCACAGCCAAACCCAGCCTTTGCTCCAACCATAGAGTCTCTCTACGTTCGCCGGACAATTTCGTAATGCGACGGCCAATCTGTGATATTAAAGGACCAGTCGTTTCACCATATATGCCCGTCGTTTCTAATGCGACTGGCTCGAAACGATACCGAGCTGCCAACGCCGCGTATTTACGTCTCATGCTATCCTCCGCCGCACGAGCCGCGAACCCAGCAGAAATAGCCGAATTATTGACGTGAGACTCAGCAAAAGTGTCGACGCAGGTTGCATCCCAGCACAAACACCTCCCATTAGAAAATGGGAAAACCGTTAAGCCATCTGGTCTCTTACCATCCCCTCTGTCCACTCCAACACGGACGGAGTGGAGTGACGATATGAATGCAGGGAGCGCGATGTCCTTAGACATACGGATACCCAGACCTCCCAGCCGGACCGGTAACACAGCTTGTTCAAGAGATTCGCGCTCGAAGCTGACATTGGTGATGGTCGAGAGGGCAGAAACCAACACCTCATCGAACCGCTCCAAATCACCTACCCGCGTATATGCAGGAGACGCACGTAGGACGTATTGGAGTTTAGGTAGAGCGAATCAATTCTTTAAAAGCGTAAATGCTTGATGACTATCAATTAATTTTAAACGCTCCACCATCCTCTCCAAGCCCACCCGCTTCTCCCGGATAACGGCGGAGACGCCCCCCTCGTGGAGTGGGGCACCCAGTAGAAGTGACTTATGGGCGGGAACAACTTTTAGTGTTGGCAACACCCCCCGAAACATCTCCTCAGCTTCGAGTTCTTCCTCTCTTGAATGGTTCAGTATGATCAGTTCACACTTCCCCTGGTTTACCTCCAGCCCTACGGCTCTAAAGTCCTCAACGAGTTTTTGTACTGCCTGGAGAACTGTCTCTGGTTTATCGCCCAAAGATCCATCATCCAAATACCAAACGTTAAACTCAGTGTTCACCCGGCGTAAGCAGGGCCAAAAGGAACGCCATGTTGTATGCCGGTCGCGGATACCAATCTCTACCCCCCAAAGAATAGAGGGGACGGTTCCGAATATGCTTGGTACAGCATTCTATAAATTCCCTGCGCTTTCGCCCGCGCAGCAGCCAGGAACACGTCACGTCGCAGGCTGTTGAATGCATTCGCCATGTTAACCTTGAAAAACACTCTCCGGCCCGAGGCACGCCCAAGGTACGCACGGGCTGCATGAGCAGCAGCCTCGCACCCACCCCTGGTGGAGAACCCCAATTGGACCGGCTGAAGTGCTTCCCCTATTAACGGAGACAATGGCCATGCTCCAACCTTGGTAGCCAAGCGACGCAAGGTGCTCCCAACCGCTACGGGGCGAATACCCCCGTCTTTTTTCCGTAGGGCGCACTCCATAGAACACCGGTCTTGCAAACTCAGGAACCCGCCCTCCAATCACCAGGTTGACGAACCCGGTAAGCCTCACCCGCCTTCCGCGAAATCAGGGCCACCAGATGACCCGGGCGGAGCCCGTCCGAGCCACCCGCCGAACCCGGCTTGAAGAAAGCGATGGCTTTCCTCACATCCCCTTCCCCTACGATAGAAGGAGGTGGGTAGTCTTCTCCTGCAGGTTCAGGGAGAGATAGGTCCTCAGGTGCCGGAGGATGCTTCTGCCGGAGCTCTTCTCGGGTTCTATCGTCCCTCGGGGCAATATCATCCGATGATGCCAGCATACGCACAGCTCCCCTTATGTCACCATCGGCCAGTCTGCTGGCCACTCGCCTTCCGAGCTCTTGATTTCCGTTTCCCGACTCCCGCCTCACTCTTTCTTCCGGAGCCACCAGATGGTCAGATTCAATAAATGCTCGAATCTGCCTCTTGACTACTGTGGTTAGTGAGTGAGACGAACCGCTGCTCTCCGGCTGCCGCAGCGCGATCCACCCAAATAGGTGTCACTTGAGCTTCTTTCCAGTCAGCCGGCAACATTCCTTGTCCTTGCTACCCGCTCCATCCTCACCAGACATATCCGAATCAGAGACCAACTTAAAGTTGTCAACACCTAGACATGAACCGAGATCTTCATCACCAGAACAAACACCTGCATCAGGATTAGGTGATGTCACTGTTACACCAAGTGCTGACTCTACATTATCCAAAACAGCTACAGATGATTTACCAAGAACTATACAATTCAAAGAAGATGCAGGTAAAGTCAACCTAAAGTGCTTTTGGACTGCAGAGTTTATCAGTGAACGAGATTTGGCAGGAGATTCCTTATGCAAAGGAAGAGCAAACAGATCTGTCTGACAACCAACTAGACTAGAGAAAAATTCAACCGGTGTAGTAAGAAACCCTTGATTTGCTGTTACACAAGAAATGGAAGCGCGGTTAGAGTTACTATTAGCCGTATTAGGATCATCAACAAGAAGTCCACCTGAGATCACATCACTAAACAACGGAGGAGCAGGAGAAAATCACTGGACTGGGCTATTCAAACAATGAAAGACATCAGCTGACACTCTCATGCTATGCACTCATGAATCATGGCGCCTCTCGTCATTAAACTTCAGCAAATTATTTCCAACCATTAGGTTTCCTCTCCTACTCACAGTAGTGTTACTCACCCCATCGTTTCTTGGTCTGGCTCTATCTGCATGCCCTGGGGCCCTCACACAATCTGCTCAATTGGCCTTATGTGGACCACCTTAATTTGCACATTTTGGGTTCTTGCTGTTACAATCCTTGTAATGGTGATTTTATGAGCAAACCAGGCATCTTCTTCGACTAGTGCAGCCATCAGCAGAGTGTCCAAAGCGTTGGCAATTGTAGCACTGCAACGGTGGAAAAGAGTAAGCTCGTATGGAGTAGGAGATTTAACCAATTTTGATCTTTGAAGGAAGCTCCTTGCCTTCAAAAGTGATTATAATTGAAGTAGAAGGAACACGCTTGCATTCTAAGTTCCTGTTCAGTCTTTCCATCTTCAAAAATTTACTAGGGCCATCTACCTGAACTCTCCTATCCATAGCATTTACGTCAGCTTCAATATCAACAGGAGTGATGACTCCATAACAATACTTCCCTTGATTACTGTAGGTTGGAAGCACCTAACTGACCATGGGCCAAGCTGAGTCATTTGCAAAAGAAAAGCAATATCCTTTTCATTGCCATCAAATAGCTGGACAACAATCAAACCTTTTCTGCGATTCACTCGAATATCTTCCACGCGCATGGTTGAAAATGGTGGAGCTTCCAGTACTGAGCTGAGCTGCTCAGGTGAGGTCAGCATTCGTTTAGAGCCATCATCTGCTGGGCGGATGAGGACCACCCAGGAATCTTGTTGATCAGTTTAGGTGGGCAAGTGCGATCCAACAACATTGGTATTCCTTGGAGTAGATTTCACTATGGAATCTGAAATTGTTCCAGTATTAGGCCGCTTCTTTGCATCTCCCGACCTTTCTTCAATGGCAGCAGGCGCACTCTTGCGCTTCCGACGAGCCGCTCCACATTCTGATGATTCTGGTGAGTTGCCATCTTGGGGCGAGAAAGGAGTTGCATCTCTTCCGCCATTACCGCCAATAATCTCAGTTTCACAGAAATGTCTGAGTTGTGAATCGGTCATTGTCAGCTCTGATGCGTTTGGTGAAGCACCAGGATCAATTAGATCTTGACCCTCAGATGAATTGATCATTGAGTGATCGTTTATCACTTTCACAAATATAAGGAAACAGAGGGGTTTGCAGGAACGTCCTCTTTCGACATCGCCTTGATTCGCTCTCCTCTTCTGTCGTCCATGCATTATGCAGCTCCTTGCCCAAACAGGAACTGTGCCTAAAAATAGGTGGCTGTCATCCACAGCTTCTACTGAAAACAATTCCTAGCAGTGCGTACACGATGCCGGAAATTTTTGCGGATCAAATCCGACTCAATTAACCTGTATAATAGCGTAGCATAGGCATTGGAATTTATGGCAAGTCTGGCCTGTTATCGCTACTTTGTAATGTTTTTGTTTTTTGAGTTGATCTGAGTAAATTTTCCTAGTGTACTATTCAACGACCCCATCAAATATGTCTTATTAATACGAAAATCAATTACCATTACTACAAACAAAATTTAGCCCAATGAATTGAAAAATAAAGAATGACAAAAAATTAACGCGTGAAAATGTGAAACTACGAAGCTCGTGTAGTGTAAACGCCAAAGCGTGTTGCAAAGGCGCTCAAGGATCAAATGCTCCAATATATTCGCTCGTCTTTTACCGTGTAAAAAACCGTGCACAGAGACTGCAACCGATAGGGTGGCGAGGGTAGGCCGGTTCGCAACCATGTGACGCGCTCTTCCTTCTGCCCCCGGGGGCTGACCTATCACTGATGGACTGAACTCAACTCTCTCTTGTTACTCAACCGTTCACAGCAAACAAACCCACTCACCCCAGTCAACAAATTCACATTAGTAAAACCACCCACCACATTTATACCAGGTAACCCATTTATACCACTCGGCCCATTGCACCACTCAACCCACTTACAGTTCTCAACCCACCCACCCCAATCACCACCCCCGATGACGCGTCTACTAACGCACTAACGAAGCGCACCGTGTATAAATCGCACACAAGTCTGCCAACAAACGTATCAACTACAATTAGTGAACGGAATAAAAATCCAGAATTTATGACTTAATTGACTCCACTCCATATTATCATCTTGAGCATCATAATAACTGCCTTCAGGAAGAAAGAAAAACATTATGAAGAAAGAGCATTTACTTTCAATTACCGTTCCAATAAACATGTTGGACACAACCTCGGCCACTGAGACTGAAAGTGTCGCCCAGTTTTGTTTATCATTTGTTGCAACATTGAGTATGCAAAATAAATGAATCTGTCCCATAGCATCAAATAAAACACAAATTCAACCTTAATCATGAACAAGGCTTTCCGGAAATAAGAAAGTTATACAAATATATCTCTTATTTTTTAACTTACGGCAATATTACTTAAACATTAGAAGGTTTACCAAACAAATTTTATTCAGTAAAATCTCCCAAATGGGAGATTGATGTTGAATTCCATATAAGAATAACGGAAATCCATAACAGGGTACGTACTGGCATTTAGAAAAAAATCCATGACTTTTCCATGACTTTCCATGACCATCAATATAATTTTCCAAGACTCGTATACGACAGGTTTAGCATGACTGATGGACTAACTGTGCATATTCTGTCATCTCCTACAGTTGATAAATAGCAAACGTGTAAATGCGTAGAGCAGGCAGACACAGAGAAACAAAAATGACACAAATCTGAAAAGCAAGCCCACACTGGTATTATTATGAATTCAATGGTGTCAAATCACAACAAATATTGAGTAATGCACACAAGATTGTACATGATTATGTCAATACAGTACAGAACACGATTCAACACAACTACCCTAACATTTAACTGGCAGCAATTTCATGAACTTTTTCTTTAATGTTCAGTTCAAGAGTGTCTAGCTCCTGTTGCTTTGTTTTCAAAGTCGCCTCATGGCGTTGAACTTCGCGATAATTTTCAAATCCCCCTTTCTCGCCATTGCTTCTGCATATTCATCTGCTGCTTGCCCAAGCGCCTCGATTCCCTCCTCCGTGCGCCTTTTCTTCTTCTTCAGTTCATCTAGCTCATCCAACGAAGCCTTCCTCTCCTGGGTTTTCTGGGCCTTCGCATTCTACTTTCTCTTCTGCCACATAATTATTTTAGGCTGTTTTGGCACTGCCAGCTGCAAGCAGCATCTTCTTGGTGATGGTCATCTTGACAGGCTACCACCATGTTCAACATGATCAACCACAGCACGCGGGGCAACCACCGTTCGCTCTTTCAAGTTGTGCGTCATGATTTCCATGTTGAACGAAAACCCTCTTCCAACCGTGGTTTGGCCATGAGACAGGAGCATGAGCATCTGCACTACATTCCAGCTTCTTGTAGGTGTTCTTTGATAGAATTGCATGCTAAAAAGTGTCCAGTCGATCAGAAGTTTAAAATGCTTAAAACTGTGCGTTCATTTCACTGCAATGTTGTGATTCATCTCTAAAGTTGCACATTTCATTGCACAACACCATCCACATCTGTGTTAGGGAATCTCTTGGCATCAACAAGCAAAGTGAGACAGTTCTACTGTGTCTTGTTGGCTTCCTTACACTCCTTCTTTATGATGACTTTTGGCACCGGCCATCTCAGGTTCCTACCAAGGCCACACCTGATAGGGCTCTTGTCCAGTAGTTTTTGGACTACAGCCTGCATGAAGTCCCGCGTTCATGTCTTGAAAGTGAGAACTTGCAGTGCACTTGCCTTCTTGTCTGTAAGCTGTTTTTTTATCGCGGTCCTGGCCATGTAACCAACATCAACCTTAATGAGGGAAATCAAAGCGCATTTTTTTCGTGACTTTCCACGACCTGAAATGAAATCCAATGACTTTCCAGGCCTGCAAAATGAAAACTCAAATTCCATGACTTTCCAGGTTTTCCATGACCGGTACGCACCCAGCATGCACATTTACACTTGGTTCAATTAATCATTTTAATAATATTTGTCTGGAGAACAGAAGCTTCTCAAAAAAGCATTTTTGATACAAGTCCACTTGGGGGGATTTTTCTGATGAGTGTTTGCTGGAAAAATGTTTTTTCAAGTGCTTTCTAGCAGTGCAAGCATAATCACACTCAAAACACTAAATTGATTTGTTTATTGAATGCTTATTTAGAAAATGCTGTTTCAAGCTCTCTTTTGTGACGCAAGCATAATCACACTCAGCGCACTGAATTGGCTTGTCTGTTGAATGCTTGTGAAGAAAATGACGTTTCAAGTCCCTTTTTGCAGTGCAAGCATAATCACACTCAGCGCAGTGAAAAGGTCTTTCTGTTGAATGCTTTTGAAGAAAATGTTGTTTCAAGTTCCCATTTGTCGTGCAAGCATAATCACACTCAGCGCACTGAAAAGGTCTTTCTGTTGAATGCTTGTTAAGAAAATGACGTTTTAACTTGCCTTCTGTGACACAAGCATAATCACACTCAGAGCACTGAATTCGTTTTTCTGTTGAATGCTTGTGAAGAAAATGTTGTTTCAAGTTCCCTTTTGTGACACAAGCATAATCACACTCAGAGCACTGAATAGGTTTCTCTGTTGAATGCTTGTGAAGAAAATGAAGTTTCAAGTTCCCTTTTGTGGTGCAAGCATAATCACACTCAGGGCACTGAAAATGTTTTTCTGTTGAATGCTTGTGAAGAAAATGTTGTTTCAAGTTCCCTTTTGTGACACAAGCATAATCACACTCAGAGCACTGAATTAGTTTTTCTGTTGAATGCTTGTGAAGAAAATGACGTTTCAAGTTTCTTTTTGTGGTGCAAGCATAATCACACTCAGAACACTGAATATGTTTTTCTGTTGAATGTTTATAAAGAAAATGCCTTTTCAAGCTTCCTTTTGTAGTGCAAGCAAAATCACCCTCCGAGTAGCCCATTTTCTTCATTGTTGACTGTTTAGAAATGCAATGATTGTGAAGGATTTTTTTACAACCATCAGCATATTTACCATTAGAAAATTTCTGTGAATTTCCCTGAGGATGCCTCAAGAGAATATGTTGTTTGAGTTCAGCTTTTGTGTCACACAAATTTAAACAGAAGTGACACTGGTGTTGACTTTTGCATAAGTGTTTGCAAGCTATATGCTTCTGCATTAATTTCTTTGAGGTACATTTATAACCACAGTCTTGGCACTGCAACGAGTCTTTTATCGAATGTATAGCATTAATTTTCTGCTGCAGTCCACTCCCTGAACTAGAGGTGTTGTCGCAGTCAGAGCAACGATGGGGTCCTGAAGCAAGATGTTCTTGATGAATGTGCAGCTGCTGTTGACCTGCACTTGCAGGCACCAATCCACGCTGGGAACAACTAAGGCTCATGCCTTCCCTGGAGTTGGACGCCCCAGAGACGCCAGCGTCGTCAGCAGCGTCTCCTGATGCTGATGCTGACCCACCAGCTTTGCACTAGTTATAAAAACAAAGTAAAAAAATTAACATTATTATCAACAGCCATATCCATCCAGCAGCTTTGATTCTTCATAGAATCTTTTAGTTGTCTCAAACTAAAATCAAAATTTTGACATATATGAAGAGAGAATTGAAATTTACCAGTCTATTCTGGTTCATGCAAGGACCTCGCAGCATTAAATCCTGTCTTGTGCAAATAAGCGAGTTACAATTACTTGGTCTCAATGTGAGCCGTTGATTTGAGATTTCAACCTTAAGCATGAATGAAACCAAAACTGAATTGAAAATTATTACTCATGTAAATTTAAAAATTTGATTTCAGATACATTAACTTTTAAATTCGGAAGCCAATTTCCAATAGAGCTGTGGGTTGGCTAGTGTGTTGGGACACTTTTGCAGCAAGGCAGTACCCACAATATTCTCAGAATTATAACAATATTCTCAGAATTATAACAATATTCTCAGAATTACTGAGCTGAATAAAATATTCATTTTTTGCAATTGAGTTTCACTCTTCTAATGCTCAATATTTTACTGATAATTTTGTTTATTTATTCAAACAGCCTACTGTCACATGTAGCAGGGCTTGACTCGCTGTGTCTGCACACAATATGTTCACCAAAACAGACCATTGACAACTTCAAGATGAAAGAAGTACTGTTGGAACACAAAGAAATTCATCTTGAACAGGTCCTTTCCATATAATGTAGATTTTTCCAAGATTCCTTAGATGTGATCCCAGAAGCATAAGAAGAGTGGGGAAATTCTGTTTAATGTAATAAGCTCAAGGTTCCTTCCTACAATTTCCTACACTGCTTGAACTAGATGTCTAGTTCAAGGATGGAATCCGTACTTAGGGGAAACCAAAAGTAATACCATCAATTTTTGCAGATTGAATATCATTAGATTTCATATGCAAAATTATTATTTTGAGAAAAAGTGCATTTGTTCGAATCTTTACAGTTCCACTTGCTCACTTTATAACTAAATACCAACAATAAAACAAAAGATTGGCAATTTCAAAGAGTTGGGAAAAATCTTGAATCATAAAAATTAGCGCTTAGCAAAAATTAATCTTAAAAAAATCATAAAAATTAGGCTTAGAGAATATACCTGATTGACCAAATTTCAAAGAGTTGGGAAAATCTTGAATCGTAAAAATTAGCGCTTAGTAAAATTTAATCTTAAAAAAATCATAAAAATTAGGCTTAGTGAATATACCTGATTGACCAACAGGGCAGAAATGTTCTGTGATGAGCTTGTGTGGTTGCCATGATCCTCAACTTGAACTTCCGTCTTGCATGGCAAACAAGAGGAGGATGCAGGTGCATGGCTGAGCTGTTCAGTTGGGCAAGCCTGCGGAGAAGTGGAGGACGATGTCATGTTGCTGGCAGTGATGTGTGCAATTTATGAAGAAGGATAAAGTATAGAAATCTGAATAAAATTCTGTGTAAGTTCCTACTTCTCAAAAGCTATTGAATGGTAGAATCGCAAATTTCTGTCTATGAAATATTTTATCCAATCAATGCTTCACAAGTAAAAACATTTCACTCTACCATTTCAAAATTTAGAATGAATAAATAAGTTCAAGTGGCAATTGCAAAAGCAAGTGCACATTTTTGGCTTCTGTTGCACCAAAATTGACATTTATAAACGTGATAGATTGTACTGTATTGCATACCGTAGTCTCATCACTTGAGTGGAAAATAATATTGACATGCCAGGAAAATTATGTGGTGGCTTGTCCTCCATAACTTTTCCTTGCAATTTTTTACTAATTTTCATTTATTCATTGACAAACAGAGAAGAACCATTTAATGAAGAAAAGTTATGACAGTTCTGAGTGTAATTTTGCCAATAAAGGTCATTACGTTTCATTTTTATTTGGCTAAATGCAACAATGGTAAAAATTTGTGAGTTTGTATTTAGGACAGCAAATATAATGTAGGTATTTCTTAACCATATTTCTCATAATATCCTGCCAATTACTAAATTGAGACACATGTGCCTAATCCCTAGTAATAATTCTTTAACGAGGAAAACATAATAATGAAAAAGGTTTATCACTTGAAGCCTAACTTGTAGATGCTAATAGATTTGAAATATGGAAATAGCACTCAGATAATTTTTCATGAAGATCTATGGTGGCAATGCTGCCATTTCAAATGCTTTACAAAATATCCATTAACATATTAGCTTAATTTACCTCATATCCATACAAGAAGGGCTCTTCTTTGATGGATATGGCCTCAGTTTCATCATCAAGCTCTTTTTTGATGGAGATAGCAGAAACTTTGATGACTGGAGAAGGGTCAATCATTTCCAAGGCTAGAAAATAAGTCCATTGATAGCCTTCTATTATAAAGGGGAGCAAGACATTTAACAGTAAATACATAAAATATTCATGAAACTAAGTAGTCGTGTGAGCTTTACACAAAAAATTTCATAACACACCGATGAGTGACTCGGGAGATGTTATATTATCCCACTATTGTATCAGATATCATAGTTAAATTCTTAAGAAACTTAGTACTTAAACTCAATTTTTCCTCTGATGTTCAAATTGATGAGGCACATGGAATTTGGCTTACCTTCAGACTTGACTTTGCCAGCACCAGGAGATGCTAAAATGAGGCTTGGCTCAGGGCATCTGTCACTGCAGACTGCAACAGGAGATGCTTGAGAGAGGCTTGGCTCAGGACGTCTGCCACTGCAGACTGCACCAGCTGAGAGTTGGTGCAGCATATCCCTGCATTCTTTGGTACTGGATGCCATCTTCACATGCGACAAGAATTGAAAATCATTGAGGTTGAAGTTTCTAGTCTATAATGTTGGCAGCAATGATGGGTAAACACTATAGGGAATTCTACAAAGTACAGTACAATCTCAAACAAAAGGTTTAATTTAAACATATGTCACAAAACAAAAATAATTCAAGCTAAAACTGCTACAACGGCATGTAATTATTTTTTTGCCGCATCAAAGATTATTGATGCATACATGTTGATGATGATATCACTGCAGATGAAATTCGGGATAATACATTGAAGTGAAATTTGTTTAAATAGTTGTGCCATTATGACTCAGTATTGTTAATAAATGAATCGTTTCTTTTGAAGGCAACGATAATAAAATAAGAATAATAGTAAAGAAAATAAACAAATAATTATGTATAGCCAGGGAGCTCTCAATATATAGCCAATATACTAATTTCAAAAACTACAGTGCAATAAGTCAGACACATAAGCAAGCCAGCAATAGACCAGAAACTTTCCTCCTGAACTTAAAATATTTATCTTTTATATCTTGCCCTTAACATAAACTTTCCCACCCCTCTAGCAGGGCAGCAGGCAAGGAATATATCTACTTTTCAAGCCAAGACCTGAGCTTTCCCACTATTATCAGAGCCACAAGGTTCCCACTACATGAATTACATCCCATCTAATTGTCAACAAAAAAGCATGTTTTCGCTGCCAGATTCCAAATGTAATGAAAATTTGATGCCTTCAGCCATAAGATTTCATTAATTAGTGAGAAAATACTAATGCCGCCCAGTCCGCCCTCTAACCTCTGCTCTAATATTGCATATCACTCCTGACTCCATTTTCTGCGCTCCTCCTAGGATCAACAGTTACGAATATGTGATGCATCTACCCAGTATAAAGGCCTGACTACTGAATGTCTTTTTCAGAGTCACCACTCCCCAAATATAAAGCCAGGCCCACAATATAAGTGCTGTAGCTGTGGCGAAGTTAGTGGCATTGAAATCAGCATGAGATCAGCCCACTCTGAATTTCCAGCCATATGACTTGACTGGGATTATAAGCAGATACTGAAAATGCAGTGAAGGTAATGGAACCCCTCTTTCTTCAACAATAGTTCAAAAGAGACTGAACCTGAAAAAGCAAAAATAAAGTAAAGCAAGCAATTGAAAGCATGAGGACAAATGCAAAACAGCTTTTACTGAAATAATTCCGAGCCACCTGCATGAAAGCCTGAAAGCTTTAGCTGATCAAATTCAACTCAATTAACCAGTATAATACAGTGGTGTAGGCGTTGAAATTTATGTCAAGTCTGACCTGTTATCTCTTTTTGTAATGTTTGTAATTTGCTTGTAGAAAGTCATGAGATTGATAATTTTGCCACATATGCACAGAAACCTCTGAGCTAATTAAATTGATCTAAGTAACTTTCTGATGAGTACTATTTCCCAACTCAATTATTCAATTGCCTCTAGTAAAAACAAAACTCAATCTGCACCAATGAAAAGAATGACAAAAAATTAATGCACAAGACAGTGAATCTACAATGCCTGTGTAGTGTAAATGTTGCAGTGTGTTGCAAAGGCACTTGAGGATCAAATGCTCTAAACTCTAAAATACTTGCCCATCTCTTGCTGTGCAAGAAAAAAAAGCAGAGACTGCAACCAATCGGGAGGCAAGGAGAGCATTTGTGCGATGCACACCATCTTTTGACCATGGGGGCTGATGGTGAGCTGCACTCAACCTAGTCACAGCCCTCAACTATTCACATCAACAAACCCAAACAACCAACTTGCACCTCTTATCTCTCTGACACCCATCAACCCATTTTCAAGATGTAGGTGCCTACAACACCAAGAAATAAACACACGTCAGTCAACATGCCCACCCCCATTTAGACAAGTCAACCCAATCCCACTGGTGATCACCCAAGCACCATCCAGCCCAACTTGCACCCTCTCTATAACATCTAACAACAAAATGCATTAATAGAGGAAGACGTTTGGCATTAATTAACATGACTAATTATTTAATTATTAACTCAAACTCCAAACTTTAATTATTAACTCCAATCAAACCTTTACATCTTGAGTGACTACTCCCTATTATCTCCTAAATCATTATCACCTTAAACATCTTAATTACTACCATCAGGGAAAGATATTGTTGGCAGGGATGGTTTAGGCTACTTTGCAGCACACCCTCTTGTCCCTCTTATTAGTGTCCCCTTTTTCCCCTCTTATGTGTGTTACTGTGTGTTTTCTATTGAAGTGTTTAACTATTTTATTGATTCAACTGTAATCATTCTCATTCTTTTCAGGTCAGGGCTAGATCAGTAACTGATTATCTAAATTTGTATCAAAACCTATTCTAAATTGTGGTGCTGAATTAATTGCTGTTCCACACTCCCTAGTCCCTAACCATTTGAGTGAGATTTGCTTGAACGCTCCCTATAACCTTCTAACTAACGGGATATTGGAAGCATTTATTGGTGTGCACTTTACTCATTGGTCTGTGTGCATTTTTACTTGGAGTCATATTTAGTTCAGCTAAAATTAATCATTTTTACACATTCCCTTTGATTCATTCTATCATTTTCCTGTCACTCTAACTGTATGAGACCCCAATAGTTATTAAAACCAGTATTTGCATTTCTTTTCCTTTTCCAAATTTAGTCATCATATTAGTCAAGTTCATTCTTTGTTACTAACCAGTCAGATAAAGTAGGCGGCGAGTTCGACTCACCAGCATTGAGACACCGGTAACATATTGGCATCTGACGGGATCTCATACATACATTCTTCTATCTCACACCATAGTAGACACCTAACATTTTTGACATCATAATTATGCTGCATTCTGGAACTAGTCTGAGGTCATCAGTTGGGGAGCGTGGGCAGCCTAGTGAAGTTGTGCAGACAAGTGCATTCAATCCTGATTCTGAAGTGGTGCAGTCTGTTGAGGCATCAGTGACTAATAATTCAGCAGCAGATGCATTACCTCTGCAAGCAGAGAAAATTCAGCCTGGTGACAATTCTCCCGAGTCCAATCCAGTTCTTATTGAGGCTCTGAACTTCCAGTCACTTCTTGTCCAATTTGCCCACCCTCAAGTGAGAGCTGACCTTATCAACAGATATTTTGGTTGCAATGTTAACCCTAATTTACTACCCATCTTGGATGAGCTAAGATGGATCTTGTTTCCAGGTTGGGTTGGCAGTGGGTTCGGAGCATCTCATGCAAGAAGTGAAGCTGCTTCTTACCATCTACACAAACTAATTGACAAGTAAGATTTACTTTTATTGACAAGCTATGATAATGCTGGGAAGTGCCTATCCTACAATGAATGGTATACTACCTTACAGTTGCTTGCAACAGATCGCTACTGGGACAATGTCAGTGCAGACTTGCGCTGCACGCACATTGAATCAAGTGACTATGGAGAACTACCCAGAGCCTCATCAGCTGTTGGAGCTGGTTAGACAATCCAAGCAACAAAAGTGCAGAGCGCTGTTAGTTGCTCTAGCAATTCTACTCCAAGAAAGAGAAAGACCTCAAATAAGAAGAAGAGACCAAATTCTAAGAAATTTGTTAGAATAGAAGAAATTATCATTTCATGTTCTGAAGCCTCCTCTGATAGTACTCATGGTGTTAGTGTGGCTTCCTCATCTGCTGATACATCATGCAATGAATCGACACCAAGGTACCATGGTGAACGGTGCATGCATAACAGGTATTTGGACCACCGTGAAGTAGTAGAGCCAACGAAATTCAGCATGAGTGATACAGTTAGCCTCAAGGAATATTTAGTCACATTTGAGAACTACTTTGATAAGAAGTTTAAGGGCAACTCGTATGATAAATCTCAGAAGCTAGCTGACTTCCTTGATGGTGATCTATTGACTGTTTTTTGTGTAAGAGGTGGCCGAAGATTAAAGTATGAGAAGATGAAAGAGGAATTGCTTGCCTATTAAAAGAAACAGCACCTTAAGGGAAGACGGCACTGGCGTAGAGTTGCCGGTTGCCTCCCCGAAGCCTAATGAGCCTCACGATATTTTTGGAGTGCGACTAATTGAATTATTCAAGCTTACATATCCTAATGACAAGAAACAATGTGCCATCCAGTTAAGGCAGCCCTTCTTGGAGGCTACCAATGAGTTCCCTTTGGTCATCACCACTAGTGCCTATTAGAGAGAAAGATGGCTCAATTAGGATGTGCATTGACTACCGGCAGCTCAATCGCATTACCTTTCCTGATAAATTTCCGGTTCCAAATTTAGCTCACTCTATTTATGGGTTGCATGGCACAAATTACTTCACACAGTTAGATCTAGTACGTTGTTATTACCAGATATCAATTGAAGAGTGAACTAGCCCCAACAGCTTTTAGCACCCCACGGAACCACTGACAGTTCAAGCAGTTGAGTTTTGGTCTTCGTGATGCGCCAGCTGCGTTCCAGCGAGAGATTCAGGCAGTCTTGAGTTCTTTTCAATCCAATAAGGTTATTGTGTATATAGATGACATTTTATTTATGGGTTCAACTTTTCAAGAACATCTTAAACTGGTAGCCAAGGTTTTGCAGACATTACTTTCTTATGACGTTAAAGTTAAGTCATAAAAGTGTGATTGGTTTCAGTCCAAGTTGAATACCTTGGTCATGTAGTCAGTTGATCAGGCATCAGGAAGACCCCTGCTTATCTTGAGAAAGTAGCTAATTTCCCTCGTCCTGAAAATGTAGGAAGAATTAAGGGAATTTTTGGGTTTTACTAACTTTCAACATAAATACCTGCCAAACTGATCTGAGATTCAAAAACCATTATCTTGTATGACAGGTGGTAAACGATCTAAAACTCTTGAATGGACCCCAGAAATGATAAATTCATTTGATTTGCTTAAGGCTGAGATGAAAAATGATTTAGAATTGGCATACCCTGATTATGGTGAGGGAGTCAAAAAGCTGGAGCTCTGGGTGGATGCCTCTGCTTATGGTGCATCCACCCTGCTTATGGGGCTTACCTGACAGCTGCTTATGGGGCTTACCTGACACAGGTACAA
The DNA here is from genome assembly GCF_000764305.2 of Hyalella azteca. Classification (NCBI taxonomy): domain Eukaryota; kingdom Metazoa; phylum Arthropoda; class Malacostraca; order Amphipoda; family Hyalellidae; genus Hyalella; species Hyalella azteca. The sequence continues at coordinate 30,615 of NW_025941704.1, forward strand.
GGGGAGTCTCATCATGTGATTGGTTTTGCATCGATGACGTTTAGTCCAACCCAGTTGAATTATTCCACTTTAGAGCGTGAGCTAACAGCCTTGAGGTGGGGAGTAAAAACATTTAGACCGTTTTTGTATGGTATCTCGTTCATTGTATATACTGACCATCAGCCACTTGTTCATTTACCCAATATGAAAATTGTTTGCACACGTTTGGCATGAACAGTGGAAGAATTGTCTAACTTTATTTTTGATATTGTCCATGTGCTTGGACATCTTAACTCTGCAGCAGATACTCTGTCACGTGTTGGGTCCCCACCTCCCCATGCAGAGGGAACTGTAGGTTCATTACCTCAAGGGCTTGTCCAAGATGGTCCACAAGTTGCAGGAGGGGGTGATTCACTTTTTGTAAGTTTGCTGCAAGCACTGTCATGAGTTAAAACAAGCAGCAGATTACCATTATCTGATGTTGAACTTAGAGAACTGGTTGTTGATGAATTGTTAGATTATTGTGCGAGATATAAATTAAATTTTGACCGAAATTCACGAAAACAACTGCCTCTGATGCGACATGTTGGTCAATTACATCATTGGACCTACTCATAGCTGTTAGTAGGCTGTTCAAATTTGTTATTTATGTGTATTTTTGGAATGATCAACCAGTAATCTATTAATTAGAAGAATATGCATCCATTGTCTATTTGCAATGCATCAGTGGGATTCATTTCAATCACCTTATTGAAATTAGGTCATATGTCAAACCTGAATTAGACCATTGTGTGATTAATACCATTCCGGAGGAGAGAGTAGCCAGTGTCAGGAATCACTCAGAAAGTGAGTCAGAAGATGAGCAGGAGCAAGAGTTGTTGATGACCTTGCTAACTATAGACCAAGATCACTGGACCTGTAGTCATTCAGTTGGCTCATTGCCTCAGGTGAGGTCAGCATGGGATCTTTTGACCTGTGTGCAGTTTTGGATAGTGGGGCTGAGGTTAGCCTAGTTTCATCTTCAGTTCTAAGTGTGGCTCATAGTGATGGTATCAACTTTTGTGTCCAGGAAGATAAACTCTGTGATATAATTGATTTTCAGGGAAACACATCACCATCATGCAAAAAGTGCAATTGTCTCTGGTTATTGGTACACTGGAAATGCCTGAAATTCTCAAATTTGCTGTTGTAGATGATAACATTTTTCCTCAGTTTTTTATTAGGGCTAGACTTCATGTCTCATTAAAATTTATCCATTGATTTGAATGCCCTTACTTTTAAGCAGGATGGTGAGATCATTTCCCGGTTGACTCCTGTAAGCTGGCGGGGCATTGTGGGTCCTTGCCTGTTCTTGGTTAGCGCTGGATCTTCTGAGCCGCATTGGAAGCAAAATACTCGGGATTTGCGTTTTAAGACGCAAGGTAATTTCCTACAGTGACAGGTTTGTCTATGTTGTCAGATCTTGACACTATTTGAGTATTGCAATCTCATTGTCCTGAATTGAAACGTCTGTACAAAGAGCTCAAAAAGCAAGTGCCAACTCAAGTGTGGCCGAAAAAGATCAAAGCCTTTGCTCACCATTCAGCAAAATTATCAATTCAAAGTGGCTTGATATTTTATGGTGATACTAGTCCAACTGTGGTCATTCCTTTTGAGAGTTTAGTTGATGTTTGTGTCTTGCTGCACTTCAATCTGGCTCACATAGGTCAAGACAAATTGTTGGATCTTATTTTTGAACTTGTATGGCACCCATCTAGGTATCGTGTGGCATAGGATGTGTGTAGCACATGTCACAGTTGTCAGATTTTGGAGGAATATTTTACCACTTTGATACCACCAACTTTAAAGATGTGTCCCAGTTACCCATTCGAATTGGTGGCTGCTAATTTAATTCAATTGCCCAGGTCTCCCAGAGGATTTGTTGGTTGTCTGGTTTTAGTGGATCACTATTCTAAGTGGATTACAGCAGTTCCAAAAAAGAATAAAATGAGTGAGACCATTGTGAAGGCATTCCATGATCAGATTTTTCCCTCACTTATTTGGATCCCAACTAATATTCTTACCAATAATGGACCTGAATTTACATGTACCAAATTTTTTGCATTTTTGATGCAATCTCATGTTAATCATAAGCTTACCACTCCCTATTGTCCAACAAGCAATTGAACTATAGAGTGTATAAATCAAACTATCAAAAACTTTCTGCGTAGCCTGGTCAGTGATGAGGTGCCATGGGATGTGGTATTACCAAAAGCACTAATCGTTTATAATCATACTTTGCATTCAGCATTACAGATGTCTCCATCTAACTTTTTGCTCACATGTTCCCATAATACTAATTGTGACAGACCTCTCCAAAAGACTCTGGCTGAACACTAGCAACATGGCCATCCCAAATTTGTTAAATTTAGTGTGGGACAGTTGGTGCTCATGAAGTGTCAACATAAGGGTTTTCTTAGCACTAATAAATTAAGTCCAACTTTCAGAGGGCCTTTCAAGGTCAATGTTGCCAATGAAAATGGAGTCACCTATGAGTTGGTGGACCAGAATGGTGGTGAGCATGTTAGAGCTCATTCATTTGTTTTGGCAGTGAGATAAGAGAGGTGACGATATCATGAGTGGGTCAAGAATGCATGATATTGGAGAGGTTGAGAGTACAGAGCCATTGACTAGTGTTAGTCACTCTTCTGTGGATTCTGAAAGTTCTATAGGCCTAAGTGACAAGTTCAGATCCTGACAGCATTAACGTTTTTGGTTCAGATGATGATTCAAGTTTGCTCTTTTCTGGTTTTGGTAATTCTTTGGCCAGTTCTCAGCCAAAAATGTGGTCGGCTGATGCTGCTAACTCAAAGTTATTGGATCGGTCATTGCAGTCATCTTCATTGAGATCTGAAGTACATGGGCTCTGTAGAGGTTGTCATTTTGAAGCAGCAGTTGAGGCTGAATCGGTTTGCAGTGTTGAAATTCATGATGCTCATGTTTGCACTGTACCAGAACAGGTGGTTATTGCAGCTGTAAATGCTTGTTACTATATTGAGCAGGAACAAGTGGTTGACAGTGCTACAGACGCTCACAATTGTATTGGTGGAGTACAGGTAGTGGCTGAAGCTAATGATGAGGCCACAGAGGGCATAACAAGATTGCAACAGTTGTATAAGCTCACAATGGATTGGGATGATGATGATAGCGAATTTAGCCTTGCATCACTGAAGTCCTTGCTTGTGGGGGATCAGTCACATGAAGACATTGATCCAGAACTTGCATTGGCTGACGGGAAGTTCCAAGAAACTGAAGGAGCTGAACAGAATGTCTCGTGTGAAACCCCAGCTGCTGTCCTCGAGTCTGAGGAGTTGGATGACTCTGATGATAAAGAGCCAGATTCACATTTCACTGGATTCACACAAGACCAATTACCTTCTGCCAGAGTGTCTCCTTTGAAAAAGATGACAAAACGGTCTGGTGAGCCAGATAGTACAAGTCAAGCAACTGAAAGACACACAAGATCCAAGGGCTCAGTCCAGGATCTTCCCAATGTTCAGCTTGTCACTCTTGAACAAAAGTGTAATAGACAGAGGTGTGGTTCATAGGCCATTTGTTGTTGCGAATTGTGGCATTTGATTTAAACAATGTTTTATTTGTCATTGCTCCTGCATTTGGATTTTGCAGTATTGCCAAAGCAAATATTTTCAAGTGTGTGCATTGCAACAGTGATGTCACGGCAGTTTAAACTTTTGAAAATTACTTGTGATTAACATATAAGTTCTAGCTTTATTACTATTTTTGACATGGTGTGGGGATGGTGAAAATTTTTTCACATGTGTTGTTGTAATTTTAATCACTAGAATAAGTTATTAATGTTTGTAATTAATGAGTTTCTAAAATGTATGTGGTAGAAAAATATACTGTCTGCTGAGCAGAATTGGATTTTAATTGTAGATGTTAAGAAAGTGCAATAAATTATCCTTGTTAGAGTATGGGATCTCAGCAGGGTGACAAAGTAATTTTTGATGTTCAGATAGTTGTTTTAACTGTAAAATTTTGTAATGCGCTTAATAAAATGTCCTTAGTAAGCATCATCGGCACAAGGGATGTGCTGGTGGGGGGGCATGTTGGCGGGGGTGGTTTAGGCTACTTTGCAGCACACCCTCTTGTTCCTCTTATATGTTAATTCAACTAAAATAATTCTCATTCTTTTCAGGTCAGGTTTAGATCAGTAATTGATTACCTAAATTTATGCCAAAAACTATTCTAAAGTGTGGTGCAGTATAAATTGCTGTCCCACGCTCCCTAGTTCCTAACCTCTTGAGTGATTTGCTCCAAAGCACCCTATAAACCTCCTAACTGGCTTGCATTGGAAGCAGTTATTGGTGTGCATCTTACTCATTGGTCCAAGTGCATTTTCTTGGTGTCATCTTTAGTTCAGCTTCAGTTAATCATTTTTACACATTTTCTTTCATCCTGTCATTTTCCTGTCACTCTTACTGCATGAGATCCAAATAGTTATTAGAAACAGTATTTGCGTTTTACTTTACTTTTCCAAATTTAGTCATCATATTAGTTTAGTTCATTCTTTGTTACCAATCAGTCAGATAAAGTAGGCGATGAGTTCGTCTCACCCGCATTGAGACACCGGTAACAGTGTGAACATGGTAGCCATTCTGTGTATTGAGTGTTGCAGATATATAGTGTGAACATGGTAGTCATGCTGTGTATTTAGGGTTGCAGGTGTATAGTGTGAACATGGTAGTCATGCTGATGCTGTGTATTGAGTGTTAAAGGTGTATAGTGTGAACATGGCAGTCATGCAGTGTGTCACGGATAGAGCAAAACTCAGAGATGTTGGTAAAAATAAGGAAAATACCCAACATTTTGAAATTATAATGTTTGAAAATGTTATGAACAAAAACAGTCATATCAATGATTCATTGTTTAGTATTGCTGCTAATTGATATGTTATTATTTTTTAGACATTTTTAGAAAATTTTTGTGTCTGTAACCTAATAAAAACTCCAAGCCATTCCAACTTTTGAAGAAGCCAAATTGTTGGTGCTCATTCAAAGGCTTGTCACATATCAGTAATTAGAAATAGGTATGAATCAATACCTTGGAGAATAGTTGCTGTAATTGCCACTAAAGGTTGACCTACACTACTATAATAAAATATATTTTGCTGATTTTCAAGAGTTTTCACTGATTATTACCAATCATAATCAAAATTATAATATCCTCAAATATGCTGAATTACAACATAAACACTAAATATCAGCCTGTGTACTGCATCCAACACTCTAAGCTCATCATGCCTGCATGGTACCAGGTAATAATTGGCTTGATAAAAAGTCCTTAATAGCAAGTATATACTGAGCAGACTGATCATGAAGTCTTGGCTCACTGCTCAAGTGCAAGTACCCTGCAACAGGGTACTTGCAGTGCATGTACCAAGCAGACTGATTACAAGGCCATGACTCATCACTTCAGTTATGCAGCACCAGTACTGCGTGTAATGGCCATGGCTCAACAATTCAGTTCTACAGTATAAGTACAGCTTCCATGAAATATATTCCATTAAGCAGATGACCACACAAGTTTTCATACATGATTCTGGTGAGAATGGTAGTCAGATTAAGATAACCTATAAAATACCTAACAAAATTTTGATGTGGATCCAACCCTGCAACAGGTGCTGCCTAGTATTTGAAAGGCACATAAATCAAATGTTATATGTCCATACTGTGCAAGCTCCTGACAACCAATGTTATACACTTGTGCCTCTTAATAATCAGAAAATAGATTCAGATCAGAAGCTGATTTCGATCTGGTAACAAAGCAGACCCAGAATAGTTCCAAGCATTGCGTAACATCTCTGCAGTAGAAGCCTAGGTATTTCTTGATTTTTGTAGGGATGCTAAGTTCCATAGGTTGACTTCAAGCATATAAACTTTTATACATACATGGAGATTTTTGATGTTGGCATAAATGTAGGATTTTTTATTTGACTTAGATTTTACAAGAAAAACTCTAGTGTTTCAACATAACTAGGATCCTCCAAGGAAGAAAAAATATATATATATATACTTTATAAAATCTTAATCACAAAAAAGTATTTCCAAGTAATAATGTGACTTGAGAAAAAGATAAAGAGGCCAGCAATCTCTGAAAAACCACTGGCAAAATTTCTCATTTATTCATGACCATCAGCATAAGAAAATAGATTATTAACAAAAAAATAATTCTCTGAAGTTCTATTTCTAACACATTTCTACAATTTTAAACAGTTGCATTTAACAGTTATTCAAAATAACATGGAATAATCTATTTCCCATATATCATGTTGACAAAGTATCACTTCAATTTAGACTGATCAAATCATTCTAACCCCCAAACCACCAACCTGCTCGCCAGGCATAGCGGTGACATCCTGTGAGGAACGTTGGTGGGCGTCCCAAGCCTCAACTTGAGCTTCCTCCTTGCATGGCACACAAGATGAAGGAGAAGGAGTTTGCTGTCATGAACAATGACTTCATCAACAAATTGAAACATAAACCCAATAATATTAGAATTCATTATCATATCATAAATTCAAGTAAGATAATTGCAAGGATAATAATAAACATACGATTGTACTCTACTGAATGCAGATATATAGTTTTGCCTGAATATTTTACACTGCAGGAGTGCAGCTTTTAAAGCTATGGAACTTCTTCAACTGCAATTGAATTAAATCAGAGGGGGGGAGAAATTAATAGTCCAAGTTTACCTGATTTTCATCAATTTTAACAGGTTCATCCTTCACATCTTCATCTACAGGCTCAAGCTTGATGTTAGCTGCAACCATATCTGGTAGCATAGATGAGCCACTGGCATTTGTGGCTGTAAATAATTTGAATTATATTACCTGATAAATGAATGTGAACGATATATATATAACATAATAAAATGTTAAAGATATATATGATAAAGATATCTGTATATCCTCTATAAAAATATATATCCAATATATGGAGCCTATAAATAATTACAGTAACTATGCTTAATTCAGAGTGACATTCACACTAATGTAACTGACAGCTGAATCATCATATTATTTCAGTATTTGAAACATTATTGTGAGTAACTGATGCATCTGTAAATGTACAGCTTACCATTAGACTCAACTTGGCAAACAGCAACAGGTACTTGAGGAAGGTTCAGTCCAGACCACCAGCCCCTCTTGACTGCATCATCAGGCAGTTTGTGCATCACAACACGGCACTTTTTCATATCATGCATTAGAATATCCATTAGATTTTGTGTGCTTCATGAACAAACTTTCAATAAAAAATATTAGATCTGTAATCAAAGCAAGTAGTAGCTGCACACAATCAAATACATGAACCTTAGTAGTACAAACTACTATTGAGTATCAAAGAAAAATACATTTCTGTTTGTGGTACTCCAACTAATTATTAAATTTTTATATAATAAATTCAAATTTTAAAAAGTTATATGATGGCCCTAATTTGCTGGAATTTCTATCATATTACCAGATTGCAGATCAATTGTTTCTATTTTAATGCAACCAGGATATTCTGTAGGTACTCCCAAATAAAGTGCCCACAGTAAAAATTTTCTCATGTGGAGATTAGTTTGATAAGAACATAAGAACTGAAAATATATTGAGCAACATAAAAAGCAATCTAAGTTTGCTTATTATAGTGATTATAGAGTGGAGACATTTGTAAATGGTATTACAAGATTCAAGTAAATTTTAGAATTAATTTCACACAGAATAGACTTCCTTCGGCAACAAAATAATATAGGATTTGTATTAAATTGAAGAAAAATTAAAATGAAACTGAAAGCAGGTGTTCACATGACCTATTAACCATGAGAGTAGGTAACAATATTGCTAATCTCAAGTCTGTTTTAATCAAATATTCTCATATACCCTAATCATATTTTGTTATAGTTGAGGTGTCACATCACAGAAAACATTTTTTACTAATCATGCATCGTAATTGATAGTTTTTCATTATATTGCCCAACTATACATATTTGAAAATTCTGTTTGTTGTATCCATATTGATAGACTCTTGAACCTAATTATCTTTGTGTAACTAAATTTTTGTTACAGTGCGGAGGTGCAGTTATGTCAGACTGTATTATAACTGAAATGTTTCTTTGACTTTAAACTGAGAAAATTGGCTCTTAACCCTTTACCGCCCGATTTTCTGGGTAAAAAATCGCAAATTTCACTTTTCTGGTTTTTAGTCTCACCTTAAACCAATGGTACCAAAGTCATCTCTGTACGTTGATTTATGCCTTGACGACAGTTCACGAAAGGGTTAGGGGTGGGGGAGTTCTTTCACATTCAAGATAGGCAAAAATTACCGGCTGGGCACATAAATAGACTACCCAAAGATGCTGATCTTTAGTTACCCAGGTGCTGTCACGTGGGATGGTCCTCATGCAGTCGTTCCAACCATCCTTGATTGAATTTAAGCTCCAGTAACGTCTAGTCTTGTATCCATGCCACCTTGAATGCCTATTTTGAGGTGCTTGGGACTTTGCCACACCCTACTGAACATTCACACTTATTGTCACTGCAAACCTATATCTTCCTAGAGTTTTTAAGCTACAGCAATGAGAGATATACCGTTCGATTTGCAAATATAAGATCTTGAGATTGGTTGTAGATTTTTTTCAATTTCGTTATAGTTTTGAAAATATTTTGGCAAAGGAAGGGGGGAGGAAATCGAAAGGGTGGGGGGGAATTCGAAAGGGTGGGGGGGAAATCAAAATCTTTTTGAAAAATGCCCACCCCACCCACAAAAATTAGAATTTCAACAAACAGCAAGGACCAATCGATAGATATGGTCCTTACGCATCAAATGATATGTGACTTGATGTTGTAGCTTGAAAATCCTAGGAGAAGATAGATTTCCACAGGCCCCCTTTTGGCTGTTTTCTAAGAATTTCACGTTTTCTTTCGTTTTTTTTTTAATTCACACATACAAAAGAGTCTTAGATTTATCTTTTACATATGTGTACCAAGTTTCGAAGTGATCCATCTGTAAAATAACCAAATAAAATTTCCACAAGAAATTGGAAATTGCCATTTTAAATTGGAAATTTTATTTTGGTTATTTACAGACAGATAACTTTGAAACTTGGTACACATATGTAAAAAATAAATCTAAGACTTTTTTTGTTCATGTGAATTTTTCGAAAAAAATGAAAGAAAACGTGAAATAATTAGAAAACCGGTGTTTTTTTGAAGGCAACTTGAAAGTACAATTTGGTGGTAAAGGTTTAAGTGAGGAAGAATGTTATTGTTGCAACTTCATTTCCAAGGTAATATTACAGATGTAGCATAATATGTGAGCATGGCTTAACAAACAAACTTGCGGTTTGACAAATAAGTTTGTAGCTACAAATAGCTTTCCACAAGTTAGAAAAGACATTTGCTGCTCAAAAATATTGACTCAAGATCCAGAAAATTCAGTCAAGGCTGAAAGAGTAGATATTTAATGCACAAGTACCTATCCACTCACAGGGATGGTCAACAAAGTCTCTAATCTGCACTTCCACTATGCAAAATAGAGCCATTGCGGCAAACAAGAATTTTTTAGAATCCATTTCATTTTTAATTTTCTTATCAAGCTCAAATTTGTTTGATATCTATTCAATAATGCTGATATCCATGATGCTTTGTTTGCCTACTTACTCACAGGGCTGCATACAGAAATTTTCTGCTTTGTCAATGCCACTTTACAGCTATTATCATTTATACCTAAAAGGCTACAATGGCCTGAGCCTCTATTGAATGACAGATGATTGTTTCAACTGGCATATTAATTCTTCAGAGCACAAGGATGAATGAAAAGAAGTCTGTTCTGTGTCTGTATGCATGGTTTGCCTCTTGATCAGCTATCTCATTGCCTGGAAATTTCAATTGCAAGTTACTATTCTGACTAGAGATGTAAGAAAACAAAAATTGTTTCCATTTGCTGGAGATGGAGTACAAGCCTTTGGAAATTTTAACTTAATTCAATATACTTCAAAATTATTTAAAGTTAGAAGATAACTCAAAATAAAAAAGACAAGAATCAGTGACAGGCCACACCTGGCTCTTTCTTCAGCACCGTGCACCGACATAACTGAGATATGATAAACACCATATGATCTTTGAACACTTCACACACCGTGTAATGCAGACTAGTGTGGAATTATAGAAATAGCAGTTCCCTTATAAAAAAACTTTTTACCCGAGGTGGAAAGATTTCCTTAGATACAGTGCTCTGCCAGGTAACTGAACCTACTCTAATGGCCAGAGAGGATCAAAAGTGGACAAACTATTTCAATTGTGTAGGTACTGTGTAGTACCTCAGATTTGTTATAGAATTGTTTAGTTGTCTGTTGTTTGATTGATATTTTTTTCTTTTATTTAGCAGGTTTTTCAAAATTTCCTAGGCCCTTTATAATGACTAAGTTTAAGTTGGTATTAAGTGAGGTTAGTTTAATAATCAAGTTAACCAGTACCCATACCATATTTGGGAACAACCAATCACAGCTGGAAAGAGGATGACTTCACAATCTCACCAACCAATCACAGCTGGAAACTGGAAAGGGATATCATCTACAATATGTATACAATAGACTAAATAGACTGAAGGCAGAGAGTTCCTGCTCTTTCTAAGCTTTCAGGTCCTGTTTTCCAATAAGCTATGTGTACTGGTTAATTTAATACCCCTCTAGAATTCCACATCCACACTGGAGCCTCACAGCAGTCTGCAGATGCAACTGTCAACTGGGTAATAAGACGATTTTGAGCATTTTTCATTAATAACTTCTTACCATAAAACGTTTCAGAAGCAAGTTTAGAGTAAAGATCTTTGCGAGCTATCTCATGACATGTCTGAAAAATTTTTATATGCTATTTGTATGGTGCTAGATGCAAAAAAATTCAAATTACCCCTGGAAACGTGGTAGTTTGGGACACTTGAAATAAAAATTAATTTCAAACAGTTTCAAGCACGTAAAGTGTACTCGTCTATTACTAACAGTACTCCAAAGTTTTCCTCTTCCCTTGTGGATGTAGAATGTTCTGTCTGTTCTTCGATGGATTATCGGAGTGCAGCGCCTTGGACGATTCACTCCGGAAGCAGCTGTTTGTTAACGATTAAGGGTCAAAGCGGTGGGTTGAACTGATGAAGTTTTCAACGGCTCTGCAGGTCTGAGGCCAGGTAGGGCTGCTGGTGATATCTCCTCCCAGAAGGGTTTCAAGACTGAGTACAAGTATCCCCTGGGAGTTTATCTGACGTCGCAGTTGGGAGCGGGCTTCAGCGTACTCTGTGCAGACTATGAGATAGTGATGTGCTGTTTCTGGCACTTGGCACGAAGGGCAGAATTTAGTCCCTGTGGCTTTCAGCAAGTAATCATGATTTTAGAAATAACTGCCATCTATTGTTGGAAATCCATAATAATTTTTTTACATTCGTTCAAAGATATTGACATCCGAGGATTGCATGAGTTCTTCAATATACATTGTTATTTTTTGAATGAGAATAGTTCATCTGTGTCATCATAACTATGGCTAAAATTGCCAAATTCATAATTCAAGCAAGTTTCGTATAACGGAGCTTCTGACCAACGCTGGCGCACCAGGCAAGAGCCATGACAGTACTACTCAGTCTCTAGCATAGTCTACTGAGCCAGCTAAGCTGTTCGTGCCACGGAATTCAGCCACTCGGCTGCAGCGTTCGACCCTGGGCAGATTCGATACACGGGACAGATACGGACGACTCAGTGGCGCACGTCAAAATCACTGCAAGGCTCCGGTGCGCTCCGTCCGGGAGCGCAGCCGTGCACCACCAATTTTGTGCACCAATAAGCCCTGAATCGAACGCCTTGAATCTCTCCGGACATCCGCCAATCAGCCGTGAACCACTCGGCTTTGTCTTCCTCCGGCCTCGCATAGAACCTACCGTGCACCACCAGCTAGGCCGCGGATCGAATCTGACTTCCGGGCATCGTTAAATTACGTAATTTCGCGTCCACTGCATCTGAGGTTAGGTTTCAGATAGCACAGTTCTGTTTCAAAATTTATCGTCCTTCGATTAGTGGCCGTTCGACCGAGGGCTGGTTCAACCCACGGCCTAGATACGGACGGCTTGGAGTGTTGAAGGCTACGTTCTGGAAGGCAGGAATCATGATGGTCCATTATATGGGTCGCCTGCCGAAGACCACCACTGCCCTGGATGTAATGGACTATCATGACTCCTGCCCTCCGGAACGTAGCCTTCAACACCGCTGGAAAATCAAACTGTGTTTCAGATTTGACTACAGCACCGTGAACTTTGGTTGTTGAGCGTAAGCACCACACGTCTTGCCACCATGAACGAACAAACGAAACTCTTGTGGATGTAGAATAAACGATATTTTCCATTAATCCGTGATTTTTTTTTAGAAAGGCCTCCCACACTCACCATTCCAACAAAAAAAAAAGGAATTGATTTTATTAATTAAATTAATTAAATCCGTAATTAAAAAAAATCCGTGATTTGTACTCGTTTTTCCTTTATTGATATGTTATTACCATATACATTCATCACGTTATTATTGATGTGATAGCACCGTATCCATGGACATGCCATTGTGGTGCATTGACAATGACCTTGTGACGCTTGTCCACTGCAAGCTTCATAGCAGCAGCCATTTAGCATTTATTCTGTATCTGTAAGCCTCAGAGGTGGGCACTGGGCAGTAGCGCGCTACATGTAGCGGCCGCTACATTTTCAGTAGCGGTAGAGCCGCTACATTATAAGCAATGTAGTGGTAGCAGAAGCGCCCGCTACATATTTAAGTAGCGATGCGAGATTTTGCCGCTACCGCTACAATTATAGGTTACGCAGCCATGCACCACCAAATTTTCGGGGTACGCAGCCGTGCACCACTAAATTTGTGCACCAATCAGCCTTGGAAGGAACGTCTAGCATATTTCTGGATGACCACCAATCAGCCGCGGATTAAGCCATCTGTCGGTAAGCAGCCCGTGACATCATTTTGCTTTAAATATTAGGAGCTTTACGCCACCACATTCCGAAGCGAATAGCCCAGAGAGTAATGGTTATGCACCACTGAACGTTGCATCGAGTCATCACTTCATACCCCGACTTTAGCTCAAACTGTAACTTGCGGACAACGGACTGCGACCAACCAGCCCAGGTCGCCAGTAAATTACGTAACTTTTAGCTCACAGCATCTGAGGTTAGGTTTCAGATAGCATAGTTCTGTTCCAAAATTTATCGTCGTACGACGCGTGACCGTTCGACCGTGGGCTGATTCGACACACGGGACAGATACGGACGGCTCCGGCGCGCTCCGTCCCGGTGGTGTAAAATTTTTTCGCTTGTTGGCAGACGACGCTGGGCCATACGACGCCAGGCTTATTTTCCTGTGGGCTGATTGATCTAATTCGATGGATGTAATCTGTCTGATGGCGTGCGGCTGATAACGTTACAGTCAAGATGTGTTGTAGGCTACGTTCTTCAGGGAAGGGATCATGATAGTCCATTCGAAGCACGGCACGGCAGTGGTGGTCTCCGACAGGCGTCCCAATTTTCGCACCAATCAGCCCTGAATAGAACGCCTAGCATATTTCCGGATGACCAACAATCAGCCGCGGATTAATCCATCTGTCGGTAACCAGCCCGTGACATCATCTTGCTTTAAATATTTGGAGCTTTCCGCCACCACATTCTGAAGCGAATAGCCCAGAGAGTAATTGTTATGCTGTCACGTTCACTTGAACGGGTTAAATTAAAATGTAAACGCTGTATGTATTCTGCCGAGGCAGACCGTTATAGCATTGGGCAAGGCAGCCGCTGCTGGCTCATGCCTCACTCGACTTAGTCGTGCGTGCCGCGCGCTCGTAGCTTGTGCTTCTCCCATTAATTAAGCGTTCTCGTGCTCTCACTTCTCTGGGATTCTGTGTTTATTCTGATTATCTCGATTATTGTCATGAACTGTGTCATTAGGAGAGCGATCAGTTTCGAGTGAATGCACGAATGTGACAATGCTGTAGCACAACTTGTTGGCAATCAATTTAAAGATGAGTTGAATGAGAGATTCGTTCTGCCGCCAGTGTCGGACTGCCTTCTTTGTGAATTTGTCTGAAGTCGAATGGAAAATATCATTGTATTGTTCTAAATATCGTGTTGCCTGCAAATGACGAGAGCTAGTGTTGTTTGTTTGAATAAATAATGTGATGGAAGTTTGCTCGAGAAGCGGTCGTTAAATATATTTGTGTGGGATCCCTTTTCCCCGCCAAAGACAGGCAACCGACAGCCGAGATTCAAAATCCACGCCCGCCTAGCGTCGTGTGATTGGTCGTTTGTGTCTGATTCGTTGAGAATGTCGCGCCTGCCATGAATGTTCTAGAAAGCCCGTGAATGTATGCCTGAATAGGAAACCGATTCAAGCGAATGTTTCAACCGTGTCTGCCCTAATTTATTAGCGCTGCAATATAATTCGTTAATTTTCACTGTTCCCTTTACCACGTTATAAGTGTCGTAAAGTAACTTAGTCGAGTACCGTTGTCGAGTACCATGTTGTTTTAGAAGAGTTTCATTGAGCGCATCTTAATGTGTCGTCAAGAAAACGTGAGTAATCAGTATTTGATTAGGGTGTAATTTCGTGGCAAATTGTGATAAAGCGGGTCAGTTTCTTGCTCAAGCCAACCTGTGGCCAGTACCGTACTCGATATTTGATTTCTCTTCGTATTTTTACTCGGCCAGTTGCTTTTACACAGCATCAGCGAGTTTTGGGTGTGATTTTTTATTCTCCACGCCTGAATTTTGCAGCCCATATCCGAACAGTACGAACAGAGTACCCTAAGCGCCTGAATGTGCTGAGAGCATTGAGTGCTCTGAGATGGGGCTTCAAGTCATCTCCTGAGGCGAGTATACATTGCATTTATTTGTAGCAAATTGGAGTATTGCTACAGTGTCCTTGGAGAGCTCCCATCTACACGTATAGAGCTCCTTAATGGAATACAAAACAGTGCACTGCGCCTAATCCTTGGTGCCCGTCGCACCTCTCCAGTTTTGTCACTGGAGACAGAATGTTTTTACCTCCTCTTTGTCTTCGTTTCCGCTTTCTAGTCATGAAGTGGATCCTACGATATTTATAATTGCTTGAGCAGAGCTCATTGACTTGTCTGCTAGGGCTTTCTTGGAGTGGTGCGCCGATCAATCAACAGCCATTTGCAGCACAGGCGCAATCTTTGTTTAATGATCATGGATTCTCATTTCCACAAAGAGTAGGCACCCCTGCCTTCTCTCCCATCCCACCAAACATCTCCCTGTGTGGGAACATTTGTCAGGACCCAGGAGCAGGGCTCTCTGTGTCTCTTCATTCTGGCTCTTCCTCTGATCTACTAGCTCATAGGCTAGAATTTACTTACCCTGACCATGTTCAGATCTACACAGATGGTTCACGCTCAGCTGAAGGCTCAGTTTCAGCTGGTGTATATGTTCGCTCGCTGTCACTGGCAACAGGGTGGCTACTGTCACCAATCTATACAATAATGGGTGCAGAGTTGTTTGCCATTAACAAGGCATTGGAATTAGTCCTAAGTCATGGAGATCTTCAAAGCCGCCCAGTGGTTATATTTACTGACTTGTATCTTATCCTCCTTGTATCTTATCAGGAACACTCGGCGCCCCACTTGCGCTTCAATAGTCTTTATAATTCACATGCTGCTTTTACAGAAAGGTCTAACTTCAGTCTCCCTCTGCTGGGTGAAGAGCCACAGTGGAGTGAGAGGCAATGAGATTGCTGACCAGGTTGCTAACCTTTCTCATAGCGCTGACAGATCTTCTCGATCTATCTTGTGCTTTGAGGAGTTAATGTGCCAGTTGAAACAATCATTCCTCACCCAATGGAAGGAACACTGGAGCAGACAGGTTGCAGAGCTGGCAGTGGCCATTTTCGACTACATAATTCTTGAAAACTCTATTGATCACATTGACTACAGCTGCCTCAGTCGGAGAATGCAGTGTGCAGTGGCCCGTCTGCGCCTTGGCCACGCAGGCGTTGTTGCACACCGGGTCCGCTTTGGGATGACATAGAACCCAACCTGCTCTCTTTGTCGCCAGGAGGATACCCTCTCGCATTTCATGCTTGCTTGTGTTAGATTTGCAGGTCATAGAGCAGCCTTTACCACTGCATTGGCTAGCATTGGAGTCCCTTGGAACCTGAACACAGCCTTAGGAGCTGAGATCCCTGCAGCACAACGCCCTTTAGTGTTTTCTTATCTATCACAATTTTTATTCTAGACTGGCATGGTGAATCTACTATGACGGAGAACGATTTATACATGTATATATGTAAGAAATTTGTACCCTGCCAGAATATATACCTTGCAACAGGATCATCTCCGGACACAAGCAGCTTTTGGCTGTTAGGCCCACAGCAAGTCTGTGGTCACACAGACGGACTGCCTTGGTCCATTGTGTGTTGGAGGCAGCAACCTAGCCTACCAGAGCTCCGAGTCTGCTGCTTGGCTTTCTTTTTCTGACAGAGATCAGGCTGGTGGCGCATTTGTCGCCACAAGTCTTGACCCCAACTATACAAAAATGCTGTCTGGTGCTTATAGGAATGCAGTCTATCAACCCTCATTGGGAGCGCTGCCGTAGCCCAAAAATTTGACTCTTAAATCAGCCCAAATGTCCAAGTCCACTTTTCAGCGTGGATTGGAATTAATTAATGTATTGTCAATTTCTGATTAAGACCTGAAGGTTCAAGGGTCTTCTATTTGTTGGCTATAACAGGAGTGAAAGTCTAGTAATACAGAACAGTTTACTTGCTATAGACTTTACAATAGGCACTATGAGGATACAATCTCAGAGAGGGAAAGAATCGGCCTGCTCGACAGAGAAGCTTATCGAGCGCCGGAGCGTAGGAGTTAGCTGTGGACGCTCGGAGGTCTCTCCTTCAACTCACTCGTGGGCTTTAAAGAGCTATCGCGGTCCACCGCGTAGAATCGCAAGCTACGTATGACAAGACGTACGATCCTTTAAAGCGTCACTGAGGGTGACGTATAATAGATAATTAGTCGCTGAAGGCGACCGTCAAGCAATACCTGACACGTCCCCCCTTAATGGGATGAAAAAGTTCTTCTTCCAACTTCTGGCTTCTGATGAACTTCTTTCTTCGTATCTCGTGGCAAGAAAGTTAGGAAGAGAAAGAAAAAAAAACATAGCATTAGTTTCCGATTAGTAGAACACAATGTAATAGTCTTGTTCACAAACGTTTTTAATTTATTTCTGGTTGAGTGGATCATTTCAGATTGATATTGTGTATTTAATTTACTTTACTTGTATTGGGCAATTTTTCAGCCAAATTGACGATTTTAGTCAAATCATTGAGACGTGGTTTACAATATTAATCCACTACACATATTATACATATGTCAAGTATCAGTTACAATTCCATATAAGAGTACAATGATATATGTCATGAATATTTATTTCATACTAATACCATTACAATTCAATGATTTAAATACAAAATTTAAGTACAAAATTTATATCATGATCAAGGTTCACATACAATTTATATATTGATTGGTTCAAATAATAATAAGAAATGTGCTGAAAGAGAAACACATGGTAATAAGAATATTTTAGTCAGAATCAAAGTCTGACTCTAGGGTGACAACATCCCTAGATGATGATGGTGCTTCTCGCGTGACAGGCACGGGTTTTGGTGTGACACTCGACTCCTTTTTGGGCATCTGTTTAGGAAGACTTACAGGTTTTCCCGGTGTCAGTAGTGCCTCTAGTGGCGTTACTTCCCTTCCCCCCCGAGAAGAAGAGTCGCTTGTGCCGACACGACCAGTGTGTGTCCGAGGCACAGGAGTCGAAGGTTCAGGATTAGCAGGTACAGGATCAAGAGTGTCAGGAGAAGTAACCGCAGCCACTGGGGGCATCGGGTTGCATGGGACAGGATGAGACGCGACCGAGTTCACCGAGTCAGGCACGATATGCTCAACGTGAGGCAACACACCAGCCGCCGTACTCATGCGTGACCGGCGGGTCAGGCAGTACAGAGTGAGAGATATGGCAAGGGCGAACAGTAAGAGGAAAACGGTGAGTGAGCCGTGCAAAATGTGGATCTCAGGAAACCAGTGCACAAGCGTGTCTTTGCGCAGCATATCACTCAACACTTTAGCATCATTCACTACAAGATTTACTACAATACCGTTATCCAAAAGTCGCATTTCAATGCGTAAGTTAGCGTTTACTGAAAGTAGATGGTTGCATGTTCTCACAATATTCTCAATTATTCTGTAGAATATATCGAATTGTTCTAACACAGAAACTTTTTGATCTTCTCTCAATAAAACTATCGAAGTTTCATGAACCGCGTCGAGAGTTTGTACAACGACGTTGTTAAGTTTGTTCTCGAGCGCTCGTACAGTTTTCGCTTCTAACAGTAATGCATTCATTGCTCTTCTCACATCTGTAATATCACTGTCTCTAGCGACGCGAAACAGGTTATGGAGGATCTCTCCTCCAATGTCTAGTAAACTGCTCTTTACTTTACGAACTGGGCATTTAAGTGAGATGTTCGAGACAGATGACCAGTAAGTCTCCAATTGATCTGAGGGATTGCTAGTATTATTTAGCGTTAGATAATCAAAGTTCGCACCCAGAAACAAACGATTAGCAAAATCAAGGTCATCGATAACCTGGTTCAACAGAAACGACAGTTTACAAAGGGATTTACTTATAATTACCTTTTGGCCAGCGTCCACTTTGAGAGCGAGATCTCGAGCACGCTTTACCACTTCCTCAATGATTGACAAAATCTCCGTGACCGAACTAATCAAGAAACGGTGGTCAGGGAGTTCAACGCTGACTATGGATGATCCACTCACCAGGTGCGACGGATGCAGTTTTGTGACGACTATGCCGGCTTTTAAGAGCGGGTCTCGCGTCACATCACTGAAGCCGCTACCGACAAGGCACATCAGCGTGAAGACCACTAATGAGGACCCCCTGAAAAACCCGTATTTATTCAGTATAGGTACATAATACGAAGGAAGGAAGTACACAGTAATCAGANGTACATAATAAGGAAGGAAGTACATAGTAACCAAACTTATCTAAAATTCTAAATTAACTGAATACAACATAGATTCAGTTGATAGTGATGATGTTTCATCGATTAAAAGGTAATCAGAAGGACTGATTAATCGTATAACGAATCAGTTAATCGCGCAATACCTTTGATATTTAACAGCAGATTCAAGTACAAAAAATAATTTTTCAGTGTTACAATCACGATACTTAAGTTCAGTTACGCATGAACTAATTTGCACTTACATCGTATAGTATTTCGTAATTTCCAATGTAAGAATCAAGTTGAATTGATGAAATGAAAATAATTTCGTTACAAAGTGCTTGAACACGATCGAAGATTAGAGAACCTCTTTCGACGACCTCGTTCAATGAATGAGCAAATCTTTGATCAGCTCCTACTTTAAGCAACAGTCAAGTAATAGTAATCATTCGTCGGAAGTGAATTTATCGATGACCGGAATGTGAACTGAACACACAGTATCGCTTAGAGACCTGTCTCTTATACACATCTAGATGTGTATAAGAGACAGGACGTGTCGAGCATGCAGGGCAGTGGGACGTGTCGGACATGCAGGGCAGTGGGACGTGTCGGGCATGCAGGGCAGTGTGACGTGTCGAGCATGCAGGGCAGTGGGACGTGTCGGACATGCAGGGCAGTGGGACGTGTCGGACATGCAGGGCAGTGTGAC